>NC_056745.1:49209442-49260018 GCF_019279795.1 Protopterus annectens
CACATCAGTCATTCCTGTTAGAGCTATCAACTCACCTGGTCATATCTATAACACCAACAAAAGCAAGCTACTCCCTACCCAGTCCATAGCATTCATAGGCTGCCCCATAAATACTGTTCATCAGACAGCAAAACTGCCCTCACCGCTAGTCAAATCAGTCAGATTCAGAGCTCTTCAGGTAATAACTCATCCCAGACCACAACCTTGACTGTTATTATGCCTCCTGGGTCTGTTGGCTTCCTCAGTTTTGATTGTTTTTGTAGCCAGATATCACATGAGAGTTCTACAGTGGATGTTAGCTGTTCATTGGCCTCAGAAACTTCATCTCCTTCACTACAGAGTATGACTTACACAAGCCTGCAAGGGCCACATTCTGTGGTAGCTTTTGTCCAACTCATTTCTCAGGGCAGACTTATTCTGTCCACCAATACCCAAAGCCGCAATGGCCTTGGACGCTTCTCTTCTTGGGTGGGTGGGGGGGACATTTCAAAGGGAAAACAGTCCAAGGACCATAGTCTGCGATAAAGGCCAACTTTCACATCAACTTCTTGGAGTTAAGAGCGGTCCTCCTAGCAATGCAGACAATTCAGGGCCATCTATCCAAGAATGTGATTGCCACTCACTCTGACAGTATGTCATTGGTTTGGTACATCAACAAACAAAGTGGAACCCGATTATACCCTCTTTGCTGAAAAGCCATGAGACTCTAGCAATAGGCAATGTCTTCGAACTGCTTTCTAGTAGAAACGTGTATACCTGGGAAGTCCAACATCCTGGCATACAAACTGAGAAGAAGTATACTACTGCCCCACAAGTGGTCTCTCAACAAAACAGTGGCAGCAGAAGATCTGATGATGTAAATCTTTATTCATTCCTTTCTGTTAGGACTTCGGTTCCATCCTCTGAACTGACACTGCCATTACCAAGCTCGCGCCAGACAAAAACTCTCATCAAAAACCTACCCATAATGCCACTCTGATAGTCTCTTCAGATCTTGTTTACCGCGTTCCTCGTCAGATGTGCCAAGCCTTCTCTCTCAAACTAAGTGTAGCATTTTTTGTGTAATTTCTATCACTGCCTTCCCTTTTAGTCCGTTTTCACTAATTTTCATCTTTTGGCTGTAAACTCATTTACTTGTTCTATTTCCTACCCTCTACCTTTGGCAGTTTCTTTTATACCATTGTTGGTACTGTCCCTCTCCCCTGCTATTGGTAAGCCCTCTTTCCTACCACTTGTGGTATTTCTAAGTACCATTTTTGGTACTCTTCACTTTTCTATCTGGATATAAGAACAAAACAAAACAAAAAAAAACCCTCTTCTCTTTAACTTTACTGTTGTTGTTTTTCTGGATATTTATCTTGTCACTAGGACTAGTGTGGCGATTTTTCATTATGTCTGAAAAAGGTAAATTGGGTTTTAAACAGTGTGATAAGTGCAGGTGTAAGATGCCCAACTCAGATGGTCATGCTCAGTCCGTTTATTGTTTGGGCATTGACCCCATTAATGCTTCATGTGATATTTGTTCCAGCTTCAGCAATCGGACTTTGGCTGAGCGAAAGAACAAGTTGATTTTGAAGGGTATGATGAAAACTCCCTTCTTGGAGGCTCTCTCTGGGATGGAGGTCTCACCACCTCCTAAGACTAAAAAACATAATGAGAAACTGAGTCACTCAGTTCCTACATCTCTGTCCTCCTCAGAACCAAGTTGACACTGAGCTTCTCCCGCACCTTCGGCGCAGACAACTTCGGCACTAGGCTTTATATCTTTCCCCTTGGTGCCGCCCCTGATTTTGACTCCTATTATTGTACCTGCCTCGGCTCCATCCCCAGCCACGGTGCCAATATCTTATGCGGCTCCACAGACAGTGACTCCGTCTGTTCCAAAGGTTGAACACCTTCCCAGAACCAGATGTTCTCCCACTTATGACCCATTTTTGGGACACCAATTTAGTCCCTTTCTCGAGAGACCTGATTATCCTTCAGCTGTCTCCTTCAGATCCACCAGGAGCCTTTCAGAACAAGATGTAGTGAGGGTTGTGTATCAGCTTCTGGCAGCTAGAGGATTGCCCACCTCTGCTAGGTCTCCCCCCCCCCCCCGGAATGGAAGCTTTCATGGCATATTCACCAGTATATCCTCCTCTGGCCTCTTCCCAGGCCCCAGAGACTTCGGTACTGATGTCCACCCCAGTGCAGACTGTCTCTACTCCAACTGCGGAGGTTCCCTTGTTGGCACTGATTACTGTTGGCGCAACAGCTCCGTTGGAACTGGCGCACTCTTGGAGCAGTGATTGGGCTGTCGGCACTGTGGTTCCTAGTTCTGTGCCTCTTTTTTTACTGGCACCATCTATGGCCAAGGCTCCACAGGCAGCACCCGGTCCTCTCGGAGCTCCTCACCTGGAGGTGGGCTCCTCAGGGTGGTGTGTGAACCCCCATTCTGAGGTTGTCCTTCTCAGTTCTAGGCTCCCATCTCTCCTCCAGCTGGCCTACTTTCCTGGGGATGGAGAGGGTCCTTGCCTCAACAGGCTCACTGTCAGCACCAGTGGCATCGACACTAGAACCCCCCTCTAGCATCCAGCTGTCCCAACCCCCTATGTTGACATCCCGAGCAAGGGATCTGCAAGACCTTCCCTTGAAGGGAACCCTTTCTCCGGAGTTCTCCTCAGAAGATCCCACTGGGGAGCCACCCCGGAAGAAACGGTGCAAGAGGAATCACCTTGATTCCCTGAGGAATCTATCCCTGAGGACACCAATTGCAATGAGGGAGAAGGGTCCCCACGATCTCCCTCAGAAGACGTCTCATTTGGAGACATTCTCGAGATCCTCAAGCAGAGGGGAGACTAGAAGTCCTCTAACCCTTCGGAGAATTTGGTGTTCTTGCAGGCCTTCTGTGCTCGGCCATCTACTTCCTGGATGACCCCACCTGCAGATGAGCTTGTTAAACTGATTGTGCAGTGTGCCTGGAAAGCCCTGAACAACATAGAACCTGTCCCCTGTGGTCAGACAAACTTTTATCCACCCCCGAAGACCAGCCCAATTGGTCCAAGCAGTTAGTAGTTGATTCCATGGTTGTGTCTGTGGCCACCAAGAGGGAACTGTCAGAAGATAGTTCCACTGTTCATCCCGCAAACAGGGAGTCTCGGGCTATGGACAGACTGGGGACGTGGACCTCTGCCATTCGATTGCTGAACTGTCTGGCACACTTTACTCGCCTCCAAAGAGACCTAATTTCAGAAATGTCTGCCTCTTTGGTGGGAGTACTGCCTGACAAGGTGCGTGGCACTGTCACCTCACAAATGGCTACCCTGGAATCTATCTCAAACTCCTCGATGTGCTTGATCTCTCACACCACCGAGGGGGCAGCTCGAGCAGCCGCAACTCACTCACTCCTCTCCAAACTGCCACTAACTTTAACTCGTACTACATTGAGTCCATCAGCAAACTTATTAATCACTCCAACACCACCCCAATCCCCTCCCCTCCATATCATCTTCACCCGTCTCCTACTTTCAACCTACAGACAATATCCACCTCATACATAAAATCGCTGCTCCTCAAGCTCAAACTTTGCTCTCCCTACATAGATGGTCTCCCTCCACTCTTTCTCCAACTAGCTGCTAACTCCTTAGCCTTACCCATCTCTGTTCTCATCAACAGATCCATTACTGAAGCTACAGTCCCAGTCATCTGGAAGAAGTTGTACACTATTCCTATCCACAAGGGAGGTAACTCCACCGAACTAACTATAGACCCATCGCAATTCTATCTCCCCTCTCTAAGATCTTGGAAAAATGTGTACACAAACAAATTCTCCAGCACCTCACTCAAGAGAACTTAATTACTCCCACCCAACACGGCTTTCGCCCTGGCCATAGCACCTCTACAGCTCTCATCTCCTTCATAAACACTATTTCTCAAGCTAGAGACCAGAATAAACTTGCCTCTTGTCTCTTTCTTGACCTATCAAAAGTATTTGATACTGTCCACCATCCATTACTCGTAGAAAAACTCTCCCAATTAAACCTATCCCCTGCCACTATCTCCTGGTTCTCTAGTTATCTTAGCAACTGATCCCAGTCCGTCAAATGGGACTCAGCCATCTCCCCAGAACTCCCAGTATGGATGGGAGTACCCCAAGGATCAATTCTAGGACCACTGCTTTTCAATATTTTTACTAATCATTTATCAATCTCCACCCCACACACATCTCTAATGCAATATGAAGATGACTCTACAGTCATCACCATTGCTGACACACTTCCCAATCTCCATACTAAAACACAGGAATTCTTCTTGTCTATCGAGAACTGGCTCAACCATAACCATCTAATCTTCAATCCAAAAAAGACCAAACTCCTACTCTTTTTACCTAAAACAATGATCCACCTGAAATCAAACTTCTCCATCACCTCCCATAACAACACACCTATCATAGTGGCAGACTACACTAAACTACTCGGGGTCATCATTGATGACCAGCTAAAATTTGACCAGCATGTACTAAATAACATTAAAAAAAAACACCAAAAACTTGGTCTTTATAGAAACAAAAACTTTTTCTCTACTCAAGCTAAAATTGGTCTATCATATGCCTACCTTCTACCAACGCTTCTCTATGGCTCTCAGATTCTCACCAACCCGCAGAGCTCTTATATCCAAACTTGAATCCACCTTTAACAAAGTAGCAAAATTTGCTGCTGAACTACCATCCTCCTCTCATCACTGTCTAGCACTACAAAAACAGAAATGGTTAGAATTCCCCCACAACCCTAATCTCTCCCAGCTCCAAATAATCCATTCCATCCTATACCAGCCCACCTTTTGCCTACCACATCACCCATTATCTCATCCTACACCCCAGCTAGAACACTCCGGAGCTCTGACCAACACCTCCTGTCCATAACCAAACCCAAGCTCAACATAGGAAAAAACCTGTATAGCTATTACCCTGCCAATAACTGGAATAAACTCCCACTTGACATCTGAAACACTAGATCCAAACTGCTATTCAAAAAGGCTGTGAAAAATCACTTTAGCAAAAATAAACTATGCCTCTGTTATCAGCCCCCTGACTAACCCATCTCTCCAGACCAGCCATTCACTTCTTTTTCTCCTACAAGTACCCAACCCAGCCTCCATCCTAACTCTGTCACCCTTCATCACTGCTAAATCTTCCCCAAGTTCCAACCCCAACATCTTCTTTGTACTGGTACCAATCTCCTCAGCAGCAGAATGTCAAAAACCACTTCTACACTTTAATCTCTACTCACTGCTACTATTTAATTTCTGTATTATTTTGTTTTCTCTATACTGTAAATTTTTTTCCTTATTAACTACTACAATATATGTAGTTAGCTAACATTGTATATAACCTCAAAGCAGTTTTATGTATTGTGGACTCTCTTATACGTTATGCATCATACTTTTGTACTTGCATATATTTGAACTTTGGAGCTTTTCTCCCTGGGTCTGCAGTGAAAAAGGGCTTTGTCTCAGATGGACCAACCCTGTCAACAAATGGCAAATAAATAAATAAATAAATAATCAGGCATTGTCATGAGACGGCATGCTTGGGCGCGTTTGTCTGATTTCGCAGACCCCTTAAATCTTCCTTCGTCAATGCACCTGTTGACGACTTTTCCCTTTTTGGTCCCAAACTGAGAGACACACTATCACGAAGTGAGAAAGATGGAAAGACCTTGGGCCGGATTCACGAAGGCTTGCACGGAGTCTAAGACTAGAGTAAGACTCCATGCAGCCAACATGTCTGCCGAGCGATCCAGGAACAGCCGGCAGGGGCGTGCAAGAGAGCTCCTAAAACGACTCTTACACAGACAGGGTTAGGTTATGCAAATTACCTCATTTGCTGCCGAAAGCTATGCAAATGAGGTAAATTTGCGATCCAGGAAACCCTAACCTGTCCGAGTAAGAGTAGTGCTATTTGCAGAAATGTACTCAGTTGTCAACTGAGTACTGTTCTGCAAATATCAAAACGAAGCTGTGACAGCTCCAAATAAAGGATGCATCTAGTTGAGGAAGCATGCCAATGGCCAGATATATGGCCATTGGCATTTTTTCCCGTTGCAAAATAAAAAAATATATATATTTTTTTTACCACGATCTCCTATGTTTAAGCGTAGCGCAGCACCACGCAAACGTGCTGCACTCTAAAAACCAGAAAACCAAAAAATAAAAAGCACAAATAGGGAATTTATTCAAAATATTAATTTGCCATGCAAGTGAATGGTAGGCTGAAAACAACATGGCTACTGAGTAGAGGTTGTTAAGGGGGGAAGCTCAGTCTGAGAGATGTAACTAAGCATTAGTAGGCAATCCTATGCAAATGAGGATGGGGATAGTGAATCCCAATATTCCCTGCTATGTGAACCATGTCCCTAGAGTGTAAGAGTAGGAAAAGGGGAGTAGCAGAGTAGGAGATGGGTGACATCATGAGGGGGTATGTATGAAAAAGACTGTAAGCTTATTGGAGCAGAGTGGCATGTGGTTGCTGTGAGTTAATCAGGACTAAAAGAGGTGTGTCTACAGTTGTCTAAACTGAAGTCAAGAAACTGAAGGTGTACGCCATGGCTATCACTAAAGTTCTTGCAAAGCTGCTTACACTGTGTGCGTGCGTGCGTGCGTGTAAACCTGTCTAAGCCTGTGTGCACGGGTGTGTGCCTGTGTAAGCCTGTATAAGGCCGTCTAACTAGTATACATGAATGTGCACCCACATTAGCCCATGTAAGCCTGTGTGCACACGTATGAGCATGTTTGTGCTTGTTTGCGCGGTGCTGCCCCCTGTGGAAACAGAAATGGGAAAATGAAGGAAAGGAAGTAGTATGAAGTTAGCCAAGGAGAACTAGCAGAGCTGCCAGGTGAAATCAGTCAGAATCAGCCAATTACATAGGCAGTACACTAGCCCAGCCCAGCACATAAAACTCTTCAAACAACATTCCCCCATGTTTTTCTCAGAAATACTGCAACACTGCAGTCAACAAAGAGAAGTGAAAACTTAAAAAGCTGAAACTGGGACATAAAAATGTTAGGGGCTGCCATTGCTGTTATAAGGCAACATGTGCAAGATGCTGAGGGTGGTGCCATTGCGAATGCTGCCGAGCAACCCACAGTGAGGAGACAGAGAAGAGTGTACAGACCCAGGGTAACCTACCAGGGGCTACATGAGCTGGAGATAGTGGAGCGCTATAGAGTGGACAGGGAGCTCCTGCAGCAAATTGTTGAGTTGTGCAGGCCACACCTCACACACAGAGCCAACAGAGGGGAACCCATTCCAGTGGAAACCAAGGTATGTGTTGGCCTAAGAATACTAGCAACAGGTACCTTCCAGAGACCAACTGGTGATATGATGGGGATTTCATAGGCTTCAGCATCAAGGGTACTGCATCAGTTCCTGAATGCCATGTCAGCGATCATGTATATTTCCCCAATTCCCGTGAGGTATTGGCCAGCAATATGCGTCTCTTCCAGCAAATAGCAGAATACCCTGAGGTAGTGGGTGCAATTGACTGCACGCACATACACATCAAAGCACCAGCTGGTGAGCGGGGTAGGGTCTACATCAACCGCAAGGGCTGCCACTCCATCAACTGCCAGGTCGTTTGTGATGCCCAGGGCATAATACTGAATGTGTGTGCTGGCTGCCCTGGAAGCTACCATGATTCCCATATCTGGCATCTGTCACAGCTGTAACAGACATTTGCAAATGGGGACATCCCTGACGGTCACCTAGTGGGGGATGCTGGATACGCACTGGAGCCGTGGCTGATGACACCCATCAGAAATGCACACACACCTGAACAAGAACTCCATAATGAGGCACACGCACAAACACGAAATGTAATCGAGTGCGTGTTTAGGATGCTCAAGTCATGGTTCCGGTGCCTGGACACATCTGGTGGACCCTTGCAGTACTCACCAACTACATGTACCCAAATTGTCATGGTATGTGCCATGCTACACAATCTGATCCTGCGAAAACAGCTGCAGCAGGAACAGCATGGGGCAGGGCCAAACAGCCCCCCACCATTGCCAAGGCCTGCACAGGCACAGCGTGACTCAGAGGAGAAACAACCTGAGCCTGCCCCAGTAGGCAGAAGGTGGCGTGCCCAGTATGCCTTGTCCTTGGCAAAGAGGCAATGCATAGCACATACACTGGCTCAGTAGGAACCCTGGAAATGATACCTCTCACTGACTCGCACATAAATTAAAAGGGATGCCCAACTTGACACTACCTGTTTCCAAATATGTATAGGGAGTGTAGTATGTGCATCCGACATAGGCAGCCCTGCAGCACCACCTGAGGCATGATTGCCATGTTTTACGCAATATAAAGCAGTCCTAAGCAGCTTTTACCAATATGTAGTATATGTAAACAAAATTGCTCGTGCAGTGTTGGCCAAGGTCGGCCAAAGCTGAGCAAAGTCAGTTAAACATGCTCATATCTGCTTTACTGTACCTTAAGCAGTCTGGTCTGGCCAGCATGAAAATAAAAAGCAGTGACAGGGCTTGAACCCAGGATACTGTGCACTATAGTCACAGTACTGAACCACTAAGCCATGATATCATTACAGTGGTAAAGACACAGCAGGACAATTGTACACTAACGCAAACACAAAGCAATGCTGTATCATGCCCCTAATGAGGCAAATGGGTAACCTCACCCACACGCCTATGCAGACAGAGAACATCAGGCCAGGCGTTGTGATGTGGGTTGTGTAGGCTATGAAGTCGCAAGCTAATATATGTGGCAATGGACGCTAAGACCTGTAGTATACTAGTATGCCTCAAGCCAGTATGATAGGCAACAGTACAGACTGTATTGGTGTCCTGTACATAGCAATGCAGGCACAACAAATGTGTATAAGTGTCAGGTGAAACCCACATCCTATGTACACCCACAGTAACAATCCGGTGTACCCACGGTTAGAAATGTACAAAGAATAGCTGTCTCCCCTGTATGTAGAAATGTTGATAGGTCTATGCAAAGTGTCTCATGGAAGCCCTGCAATTACAGCATGATCCCTGTTGATCTATGACACAAAGGTGAGCCCTGCTGTAAAAATACACCTTGATTTACCATACACATATGGTATAAATGTCTATACTGTGCATGCTCACACACTCCAACAAATGTAGTGGATTTCAATCTGCATCACACTGAAAGGTCATACTGGGCATGCTCACACACTTAGGCTAAATACGGATGTGATGACAAGGGATCTGTGGACAAACGTGTATAGTCATCTCTACTTCCAGAAACACATTTCACAAAGTGGTCTGAAAATCCCGCTATGTGTACACACAAACTGCCAAGGTCTGTGCATGTAGGTCAAAATAGGTTGCCACTACTCAGCAGTCATCACAGAGACTACCACAACACACTTGCGAGGAATCTGACTAGGCACGTTCATCAACTAGAAAGAACAATGAAGAACCTTAACAAGAGGATTACTGGTCTCAAGTAATTGCCCCATGCAACAAGAATGAATGTAACCCAAGCTGTACTCAGTGGCATACTGTCTACGCAGCAGATCTCTGCCCAACAGACAGGTCCATGTCATGGTTACACTCAGATCTGTTCTGAGTTACAGCTCAATGGCACTAAATGTACAGAGCCAACTGATATTGGCAACATCCTGGCAGATAGGATCAGTGTTAACTTTACTCCCCTCTCACCCATGAAAGAGCACATGTCAATAATGGAAGACTGCAAAGTTGCTGTCATCATGGCTGCACAGGTAAAAAACACTCTCCGAAGTCAGTATCACAGCAGCCATGGGACTAGGTAACTTCCCAGGCTGTGTAGTATCTGCTTCCCTGAAGTAAACATTTACATGGAGGTTCTGTGGCTACTGACGTTTCCAGAGGACTGCAAACTAGGAGCCATCATTGTAAGCACGAAAGATGTGGACATTCTACCAAAGGGCCTCACTGAGACAGATGGCTGTTGTCCAAGCCATGGGCTGTAGCTCAATGCCAAAAGGTGCATTATCATCACCTTTGTTAAAATCTCTGTAGCCAAGAACTACAACATAGGTGGTAGTATACCTCACACTTTAAGTGTGACAAGAGACCCTGGGCCACGGGTGGACAGTGGATACAACTGTGATAAGCAAATTCCCACAGTAGTCAGGAAACCCTCTTATGTGGCACACCTCATCACAAAATGTGTCTCATGCAGAATAAAAGAGGACATCGTTCCCCTCTACTCACCACTCACTAGAACTAGAAAAGAGTACAACGCCACTGTTGCTATGTACCTCACAAGACAACTACAACAACTGGAAAGCCAGCAGCAATACCTCACAAAGAGCATTATTGGCCTGAAATACATGCCATACACAGACCATCGCAAAATGCTCCATCCGTACTCCCTTGCATATCGCCTACTCATAGATGTTCACTGAATAACATCCAAAGCTATGTCAAACATGCAGCTGTTGGATATGATCCACATAAGACACTCAGTCACCCTGACCTTTGGACCCAAGACCACGAGTGAAATACAAAAGGAAGTGGTGTAGCCATTTACCTTATGGATATCCACACCTCCAGGTTACTGCCACAGCATGAGGCCTTGGAGACCATGCAAGTGCAACTAACATTGGGCAAAGCTGCCCATCAGGTTGTAGCCTGCTACAGATCATGTACCTTGTCTCAGGAACCTCACTCAGTATTCTGGAGAACAATGGCAAATATAAAGGTCATATCAAACACTATTATATGAGGAGATTACAACTACCCAAACAATGAGTGGGTGAATTACTCGTATACAATGTCCTTTGCCCAATGTGTCCTAGAGTTAAGAAACTAACACCCTGGAACAGCTGGTCAGCACGCCCACTAGAGGTGACAACATACTGGACATGATCATCACCAACATGGGGTACCAGTCTTCCACAACAGAGATAAACCCCTCGCTGGTAATATCAGATCATTAAGTAATCACACTGGACATCCACATCCCGCACCCACACCCAGTCAATGAAACCACCATGAAGACATTTTCAAAAGCAAACAGCACACTTCCGAAGACCAAAGTGGAAAGTCCCAAAGCCCTCTTGCTATAGGATAATGGTATACAATCTGCCATATAATTTACAAGTGCATCCTATGAGCATCTACAGGGATGCATGGATCGAGACATCACAAATAAAAGCAAGATGCACTCCTCCAAAAATAAGAAAACAATCTGGTGGTAGTTGGCCATAAATAAGCTAGACAACAGAAGGAGGAAACTAACACCTGATAGAGCCAACTTCACTAAAGGAAAGGCATCATTGATCATTATTAGGATGAAACAATGATTGCTCATAAAATAATCCAAGCACACTTTCTAAAGACAAACTGCCAAAGAATGGAAGAATAACAACCACAAAGCATTCTGTAGCTATATCAGACATGTAGGTGTCAACTTCCAAATATGCTGTCGGCTACTGAAAAAAGTAATGACATACACCAAACCAACTTTCATTGCCCACACCCAGGGGGACATGTGCAGTGTAAACTCCCCCCCATCACCCCCAAAAGGGCCTGTGTCTATCAGAGAAGGATGCAGAGACACAGACGTCACGGACATGCATGTAAAGACAGCTCTCACCAAAGCTAAGAACATAGCATCAATGTGACTGTAAGTTGTCCCAGGCTGCGTCTTACACTAGGCCCACAAGGAACTACACCCTCACCTACATTCACTGTCCAGACTCAAGCGTATCACAGGCTATGTACCCAAAAAGGCATACACTAACAGTCATCCAGCTCCACAAAGGGTGTGCCAAAACAGAACCTGGAAACCATTTCCCAACATGTGTACTCAGCCTGGTCTACAGAGCTATTGAGCAAATCGTCATGGAAACCATACACTGAGACATTGGAGATCTCCAGATGCTGGACTCTACACAACTTCGCCTTGTTAAAGGCATAGCCTGGCTCCTAAACCTAGTTGACTTATTTAAAACAGTTACCATGAACATAGATGGAGGTGAAAGTAGTCCACACAGCTCGCCTGGACCTCACTAAGGGCTTACCACACCATTCCTCACGCCGTCATCATGGACAAGTGTGCCAGCTTGAACATGAACAGCTATGTCACAGGATGGGTGGCCAAGTGGCTCACAGATCAAACACACATGTTCATAGTTGCAGGTGCCATGTCCAACTCTATGCCAGTCACACATGGCATTACACAGGTCTTGGTCCTGGGACCCCACCTGTTCAGTCGATACTGCTCAGAGGTACAGGCAAGCACGACAGGTGTAAGGCTGAACAGATTTGCAGATGACTGGAAACTGCGGTCCATAATTGACTGTACAGCTGACACAGACATCCTCCAGAAGTATCTTACAGAGACAGATACCTGGTGTCAAAACAATGCCCTCAAGCTGAATGGCAAAGAATGCATAGTCATCCCCTTTGGGTAATACAAAGTGCACACAAATTACCACATAGGTGGTAATCCAGCATGTATGGAGAAAGTAATTATGGCCCTGGGGACACAGGTAGATAGTAAACTCACCTTTGATGATCACATGGCCAAAGTGTCTAGACATTCGTTCAATGTAGGCCAACTAATGTCACCTAATGTAACACACTTCGTATAGTCTGATGATGTCACCATCCTACAAATATACCTGTGTAAAAGAAAACCCCCAGTAATATGTATAGCGTGTCGTGTTAATGCGTACTCCTCTAGTATCATGAAGTAGTTAGGTAGGGGTTTGAATCCTGCACTTGGTAAGTGTGTGTGTGCATGTGTGTGTGTTTGTGTGTGTTCCCCTTGGGAAGGAACAACCTTTTACGAGAGTAGTGAAACACCTCAAAAGTGGTAATGTAACCTTTGTCAAGTCTGATGGTGTCAGCATCCTACAAATATACCTGTGGAAAAGAATACTCCCAGTAATCCGTATAGCGCATCGTGTTAATGCGTACTCCTCTAGTATCATGAAGTAATTAGATAGGGGTTTGAATCCTACACCAGGCAACTGTGTGTGTGTGTGTGTGTGTGTGTGTGTGTGTGTGTGTGTGTGTGTGTGTACCCCTTGGGAAGGAACAGCCTTTTAGGAGAGTAGTAAAACACCTCAAAAGTGGTAATCTAACCTTTGTCAACTCTGATGTCAGCATCCTACAAGTATACCTGTGTAAAATAAAACTCACACTAATCTGTATAGCATGTCGTGTTAATCTGTACTCCTCTAGTATCATGAAGTAGTTAGGTAGGGGTTTTTATCCTGCACTGGGCAACTGTGTGTGTGTTTGTGTTTGTGTGTGTTCCCCTTGGGAAGGAACAACCTTTTAGGAGAGTAGTGAAACACCTCAAAAGTGGTAATCTAACCTTTGTCAACTCTGATAATGTCAGCATCCTACAAGTATACCTGTGGAAAATAAAACTCCCACTAATCTGTATAGTGCGTCGTGTTAATGCGTACTCCTCTAGTATCATTAAGTAGTTAGGTAGAGGTTTGAATCCTGCACCGGGCAACTATGTGTGTGTGTGTGTGTATGTGTTTGTGTGTGTTCCCCTTGGGAAGGAACAACCTTTTAGGAGAGTAGTGAAACACCTCAAAAGTGGTAATCTAACCTTTGTCAACTCTGATGATGTCAGCATCCTACAAGTATACCTGTGGAAAATAAAACTCAAAGTAAACTGCATAGCACATCGTGTTAATGCATACTCCTCTAGTATCATGAAGTAGTTAGGTAGGGGATTGAATCCTGCACTTGGTGAGTGTGTGAGCTCTATGTGTGTGACACTGTTAGTCAATGTGTTGTGGGTTTTGCTTTTACCACTGTATTACATATCAGTATGCATTGCACATGTGAGCTAGCTGTGTGTCAAATACATATCTGTACATATTACCTCAATGATTGCATGTGTGGGAACCCTGCTTTCTCCAAGAACACAGCTGTCATCCTTGCCAGTCTGTGCTGCTGCTTCCCAGACCTTAGGTCACATCTGTATGCTAGTGACAAGGCCACCCACTGCAGTGATCCCTGGCTTAGGTCATCTGTGTCACACAAAGTCAATACGATTCCTATTGGAATGTGTGAGTGAGGGTCTATGGCCGAGGTATATGTCAGACCTGTTCAAATGCAGCAAAGTCTGTCCATGATGCCTATTCATAGGTGTAGAACAA
This sequence comes from Protopterus annectens, assembly GCF_019279795.1. Lineage (NCBI taxonomy): Eukaryota > Metazoa > Chordata > Ceratodontiformes > Protopteridae > Protopterus > Protopterus annectens. Next base: position 49,223,590 of record NC_056745.1, read on the forward strand.
ACTGTGGATATGCATGTAGACCCCTTATTGCTTATGTGATCCACCAAGAGATTCCAGAATACCTTTGGAAATGTGATTAACAAAGGAGAGATGACATAACACTTGGTTGCATGTACACATCGGTACCTGTTCATCATGCTGGTGGCTACTACCTATGTGGTACTGTGGGGATAATATGTTCCTTATAGGTGGATGGCAATGCTTAGTTTGGCTTATAGCTTTACAGCATGGGTTTGACAACGGGCATCTGTCTATATGATACCCTTGTGGAGTATGTGTGTCATCTGGAGAATGCATTATAGGCCACAGTATGCATTACCAGATGTGGACAGACATATCCCTACTGTGATTGCTTGTACCTAAGAGAGCTATATGGCAAACAGGAGTGGTCTCAGTAATGGGTGTAGGTGAATACCAGTGGTTACTGGCATTGTATAGTACCTGAAGGATCCAAATGTTGCTGTGTGTCCTACATCTGCGTGTCGGTTGTCAAGACATCATCTACCAATTGGTTATGGTCAGGCTGTTGAAGTGATGTATACCACCAGAATGCAAAACAATGACGGATAGTAACAGTATCACCCACAGCACAGTGTCAAACCATGTCATACACACATGTGTAGTCAGGTTCCAGACTGTGTGTAGTACAATGCATACTGGCCACCAATAGAAACTATGGAGTGTTACTGTGTAATACAGAGCATGTCACCCTGGCCATGTGCCACTATGCACGTACATGCAGACAGTGCACCTCCACCATGTTCACAACTGTACACCTGCAAATCTGTGCTACACACATCCCACACATACTGTCCACTCTCTAACACATGCTGCCAATACTGCACACATCAGCCAAGTGGCACGTGGCCAGACAATACACAATTGGAACCAACACTGGTGTAAACAACACTACAATGACAATCATAGCTTTAATGCATCATGCCTACTCAGCTACACCTTCAAGCATATCATTACATTCTACAGCTGACAACATGCTAACATTGCTATACTGCTATATAGACACCCTGTGCATCAGCACAATGGTAGCCTGTTCCTGCATCGATGTTACAGATGACAGGAGGCGGCACAGGTTTCATCATATGCACAGGGTGTGTTGTTGGTTCGCCAGAGGCCTACAGTGAGCCATCCAGTTGACGTGTGTGTGTGTGTGTGTGTGTGTGTGTGTGTGTGTGTGTGTGTGTGTGTGTATGTGTGTGGGGCAAGAATACTGTAATGGGCTAATTTTGTTGTAATGTGTGTGGGCATGTGTTAGCCCTAGGTGTCTGGAGTATGTGTGTGTGTCTGCATGCACACAGTTCCACCATGTGGCTGCCATATACGGGTATTTGTGGGACAGCCACAGACTGTACCTGCGAGGCTTTACAGATCACCGTCTCTGGCCATGGATATGGTACCTGTGCCTGGCAGGGGTGCTACTGACACTATCAGGTACTAAGCCAGACTGGGTACTATCCCCAGAGGTGGATGGATGCACACTGGACACAGGTCCCTGCTGGGACTGTCCAGAGCCACGTGCACGTGGTCTTCTAGGACATTCTATGGACAGCCCACCCCCAACATTCCTGGGGCTGGTACTGGCACTACGGGAGCGGCTGTGGCTTGAGGGACGTCCGCTGCGACTGCCAGCTGCTGATGTTGCTGGCGTACTTCCATGTCGACGTCTCAACCATCCCACACTGTCCTGACACATGGACATGACATTGCAGAGGATATGTAATGTCTCTCCCCAACGTCTATCAGTGACCTCTGTGTAATGACGGATGGCACCTGCTAGGTCACGGATACTGTCAATGACAGCGGTGTTATGGGCCCTCTGTGCCCTTAGTCCCTGTCTGGTGTACCATTCCATACGTGCCTGTGCCTCCATGACAGCCTGGAACATGCGTGACGTTGTCAGACCTGTGGCACATCTGCCAGTGGCATGATGAGCAGCAGTGCTTCTACGAGAACCCCTGGACATCTGCCTATGTGGTACCCTTCCAGACATCTGGGTATGGCTGCTGTGTTGGGATGCATGTGCCATGGATACCACACTGTCCTGGCCAATGCCAACAGTACGCTGTCCCTCAGCTATGGGCATTGGTGATGGATGTATTGGCAGTATGACTGTATGCATGGATGTGGTGGACAGCTGTGTACTGTCAATTGGTGGCCCAATGACAGACCCTGGCAAACACGCCTGTGCCTCAACACACCTATCTTCGTTATCACTATGTGGCTCAGTGACATCAGTTTCCCGGCTGCAGTGAACCAGCCCTAACACAGCACCTGTGGGAGGGAGACAGGAAACACACTTTACGACCTGTACATGATGTCGGCACACATGCACACATGAACACATGCACACATGAACACATGCACACAAATACACTCCTCACTACACTAAAAACTAATAACCAGTCTCAAACAATGAAATTGAAAATAGAGTGTAGAAGGGTCACCAGCCAAGGATTGATGTGCACTCAAACTGTGCTGCCGAATCACCAACAAACGAATAATCCAAGGTCCATAAACGTATAACAAAAACGATTTATTGAAATCACAATACACAACGTCGACCTAGGTTTCGTTCATGAAATGAACTTCTTCAGAACAACTTACTGAACTGCAAAACTTCATTATATACCTAAACGCCCAACCCTAATTGATGCCTATTATTCCATCAATTTGTTAAGCATACTCTAAATGAACTTAAAAAACCTTAAAAACAATTTTTAAAAACAAATTTAAGGCAGCACATAATCCGATACAATGCCCATATACCCTATACTTATAAATGTTTGCCTTACTTGAATATTGAATTTACAAATGATATATGTTGATACATATAAAAAATAAAAAATATAAAATATATATATATATAATGAATATGACAATTCCATTATAAATACATGTACTGAGAATATATGTGTATATGTATGTATTCTAAAAAAATAATAATATATATATATATGCATAATGAAATCAAAAATATGTGGACTTGGTGATTTTTTCAGGTTGTTGTTAAACACTAAAAACCCAATACACCCAAAGGGCCTGTAATTAATTTTTAAATATAATACGTGTGAGACTTTACAAAAAATATATATGTATATGTGAAATTTATAAATATTATAAATATTATGAATATTAAAAACTGGTTTAAAACTATTATAAAACTGCTTAGACTTGATTTGACTTCTGTACATATATAAATTAAATTATTAACAATACATACTTATATTAATACATGGATAAATAAATAAATAAATAACCATATACAATAATAATAAATTATTGTTAAAGACAATACTTATTTTAAATATATCAAAATTGATAATAATAAAAAATATATATATGTATATATATATACAGCATATATATATAAATAATAATAATATATATTGTATAAAACATCAACACCCTTTGATGTTTTTCATCCTGAGAATGGGCTTAATACTAATAAATTCATTGAGACCAGGGTGTTGATGAGCATTTAACATTATTTGCATCCGCAATTCTAAGACCTCTAAATTATATTTTGTTATCTTTCCTTGAGGGTCAAAAGGTTGGTGTGACACACCAAAAAACTTAAAACTATGTTCTGCATATTGATTAACATGTCTAGCTAATGCATTTGTTAATTTTTTATTTTTGATATCTAGTAAATGCTCTCTAATCGATCTCTCAAATGCCTGCTAGTTTTGCCTACATAAAACCTTCGCATTGTTGACATGTTGCAATGTACACCACATTAGTAGAAAAACAATTGATGTTGTGATTAATCTTAATGTTGTGTCTATTTACTATCACATTTGTTCCAGTGTTTAACAGGTACCTACAAGTTGAACACCTGCCACATTTGAAATTGCCTGAAGGTTTATATGAATAATTTTTAACGTTGACATTTAAACTTTCAAACAAATCCTGAAAAGATGTATCTTTCCTGTATACAAAGGTCACTTGTCCTTTGAATATTTCACCCATAGTCTTGTCAGCTTTTATCAGATTCCAATTTTTATTAACTATATTCTTTACACTGCTTGATGTGTTATTAAATGTTGTAATATACAATGGAATATTATTACTTATATATTTTTTCAAATCAAATTGTTGATCCTTACACTTATTAATATTAAATATTTCACCTGTATTATTCAATAAAGCTTTATAAAATCCAATATGTCTCTTACCAATCACTTCCTTTGCAATGTTTCTACAAAATTCATTAGGATAACCCCTATTTAAAAACAATGAAATAATGTATTCTATTTCTTGTTCGAAGTCCACCTCCTCACTAACAATTCGCGCTGCCCTCACCATCTGGCCTTTAACCACGGCCTTTTTCTGGTGATGAGGGTGCCAACTGTCATAATGTAAATACGAATTTGAGAAGGTGGACTTCCTATATATTTAGATACAAGCTTATGTTTAATTTTATCATAATTTAACTGTATATCTAAATAACTAATATTATAAGAACTGGTTTCATATGTAAAGCTTAAAAAATCTACACTACCATTAATATAATTTAAAAAAGTATTGAGTGCTGATTGTTCTCCTTTCCATATGATAATTAAGTCATCTAAAAAACGACCATAAAATTTGACATTATTAATGAATAAATCCGAATTAAATAAATAATTCAATTCCCAAAAAGTCAATACAAAGTTAGCAAAACTGGGTGCACACGCTGCACCCATAGCTACTCCACTAATTTGTTTATAGTGAACTCCTTCAAAAAATATAAAATTATTTTTGAGAACCATTTCCATGAGTTTAACTATAACATTGACCTTGTTCTGATCGTATAAATTTGTATGATACAATTGCTCCTCTAACCATTCTAACCCTTTATCATGTGGTATAACCGTAAAAAGGTTACAAACATCTAATGTAACAAAAATATCCCCCTCTTCAAACTGTATAACCTTGATTTTGTTCAAAGGTCCCAAGAATCCTTGAGAATGTGAGGAAATACTCAATACCTGGTTTTAAATGAAAATCTAAAATTGACTAATGAAATGTGTCTTACTTCTTTTACCATCAACTATAGGTCTGAATTGTAAATTATTCAGACCTTTATGTATTTAGAATTCCAAAATACCGCTAATCACAGGAAATCATTTTTCAAAATTGCCACTCTTCTTCATCTATTTCCCTTGGAATAGCATGTCAAATAATGCATTGTCAATTCTTTTGTATGCTATAATTATCTCATTTTTACTGAGTTGCTCATATGTGTCCCCTTCTAGCAAGACATTCATATAAGACACATAATCCTCATAATTGACTATAACTATGCCACTGCCCTTATCGGGTTTCATAATTCTGATACCTGGAGTTGAAATTATGGTTTTAAATTGGCTTCTTCTTGAGTAGTTAGATTCCTGATCCTATTATATTTCCTGTTTCTGTTGTTAATGGTATATTGGTTAAAACATCCCTAAAATCATTTTCAGTTACTTTTTCAAAAAATGCCACTTTATCATTCATGGGTGGATTATAAAAACTGGGTTTTGATAATTTGTTTACACCTAACTGTCCACTATCCCAATTACTACTCTGGTACAAAACCTTTAGATTCAATTTCCGAGTAAATAATTTTAAATCCAATATTGTATTTACCACATTGCCCATCTTACAAGGGACGAAACTAAAACCTTTAGAAAAAAGATTGACACATTCATTGTTAAAATTTTGATTTGTATAATTATATAATTTAAAATCGCTTTAGTATTAGTAACTATTTTAGGTCTAACAAACAACCCGCATTCATTTGATGATACTTGCTTATCAATCTCCTTTATATTGCCATCATTATTACACATATTTCCTGCACTGTTATACCTATAAATTGCATTATTACTGTTAACCTCAGTATTATCAAACATTCCATCATATGCATGTATAGATAAATTACATAATGCATCACTATTCTCTGTACTTAAATTAAAAGAAACATGTTCTATAACATTATCAGACACACCAATGTCTTTTTGTTGTTCATCATATTCATTATTATATAACAAAACTGACTCCAAATGTACATTGTCTATATTAACATCCTCATCCCAGCTGTTCTCAGAAATGTCTGCACCAAAATTTTGTATAAATATAGAGTCATTACCCATGCATTGTCCTTTATCGACACCCCCAGTTGTGCTGATACAATTATCAGACAAATCAAAGTCTGTTCGCTGTTGATCATTTTCATCATTAGCCAAAACTGTCTCTAGACAAACATTCCCTGTATAAACAACATTGCTATCATAGTTGTCACCTCTGTCCGAACGAATGTTTTGTATAATGGTAGAATCATTAAACATGCATAGTCCTAGGTCAGTACCTGATGTTATTTCGCATACAAGGTCACCTTGCAAAATATTATTACTACGATAATTCAAACATGTTATACTGTTTCCACTTTTTGTATCTGTTTGCGAAACTTCTGATGTAAAAAAGGGAGTTCCGCTATTTACCGTGACCTGTATATCTGTCTGTTGTATATTATTCTCTGACATGAACAATGTATTGTCCCTGTGCATGTTATTGAACAATTTATAGTCATTTATATTTTTAGTCTTTATATTGCATGGTGAGTTTGAAATGTATTTCTTACCAAAAACCTCCGTATGGCGGACACCAGCGTATTAGCGTCCCCATGCGTTTTTGTTGCTGTTGAAAATTGACTCTTTTATTTCTTTCATAGTCCTTTTCGGTTTGGCCCCTGTGAAATCATATTCATCGTCAAACTCATGCTGATATTGATCCCTTAATCGTTTAGATCTTCTGAGTCCTTCACGTTCTCCAGGGCTGCCATAATGCCGATAACCTTCAGTTTCCGATGGAAGAGGAAGTGATGTCATCAAGCTCATCCATACGAGTGCTACCACCTTCTGATCTACCTTCACTGTTATTACCTCGTAATGCCGGTTTTGATTTAGGGTAAACCATACCCGAAGAATATACCTTTTTATCCCGGTTGATCTTATTCTGTTTCTTATCATAAATTACATTGCAACTGTGCTCTACTTCTTTGATTATATTGACATAGTTGGTATAATAATTATCGAATAGGAGATCCTGACTAATGTAGTTGTTTAATGTATCCAATTCTGCCATCAACATGTCAATTTTCTTGTCATTGAAAGTTATCATGATTTCCATGATAGCTATACCTGTTCTATTGAAAAGCTCATGTAATTCCTTGAGCATGTCAGGATCTTGTTCACTGCCATTTGGGTATCTCCACAACCGTAATCCTTTTGGTACTAACCCTAATTCTATGTTTTTACGAAGATATCCGTTTTCCATCTGTGTTCTTTTGAGTTTGAATAATTTTACTTCAAAAGAACGTAACCATTCTTTCATATTTCCCTCTATGACTTGTTTACTCCTGCTCACCGGTGTATGTTTTGAAGTAGCGAATATTGATTTAATTTCAGGAATCGACACAAACTGGTTTTGTTTGTTCCTTTGGGCATTATTTGACTATGCTGCCTGTTACTGTGGATGACCACACTGCTTGATGTAGAATTTACCGATGCAGGTGTAGGTTGAGTAGCGCAAACCTAAACTGTCCGTAGGATCCATATGGGTCTGGGCATTGTTCATTAGTTGCTGAATTAACGCCGTATGCATTTTTAACTGCTCATTCATTTGTTTGAGTAACAATCCTACCTCGACTGCGTCGCCTTCTTCCTCCATGATGCCAAACACTAAAAACTAATAACCAGTCTCAAACAATGAAATTGAAAATAGAGTGTAGAAGGGTCACCAGCCAAGGATTGATGTGCACTCAAACTGTGCTGCCGAATCACCAACAAACGAATAATCCAAGGTCCATAAACGTATAACAAAAACGATTTATTGAAATCACAATACACAACGTCGACCTAGGTTTCGTTCATGAAATGAACTTCTTCAGAACAACTTACTGAACTGCAAAACTTCATTATATACCTAAACGCCCAACCCTAATTGATGCCTATTATTCCATCAATTTGTATAAATTATAAATACATTTATAAGTATAGGGTATATGGGCATTGTATCGGATTATGTGCTGCCTTAAATTTGTTTTTAAAAATTGTTTTTAAGGTTTTTTAAGTTCAGTTAGAGTATGCTTAACAAATTGATGGAATAATAGGCATCAATTAGGGTTGGGCGTTTAGGTATATAATGAAGTTTTGCAGTTCAGTAAGTTGTTCTGAAGAAGTTCATTTCATGAACGAAACCTAGGTCGACGTTGTGTATTGTGATTTCAATAAATCGCTTTTGTTATAATGCTTATGGACCTTGGATTATTCGTTTGTTGGTGATTCGGCAGCACAGTTTGAGTGCACATCAATCCTTGGCTGGTGACCCTTCTACACTCTATTTTCAATTTCATTGTTTGAGACTGGTTATTAGTTTTTAGTGTTTGGCATCATGGAGGAAGAAGGCGACGCAGTCGAGGTAGGATTGTTACTCAAACAAATGAATGAGCAGTTAAAAATGCATACGGCGCATTCAGCAACTAATGAACAATGCCCAGACCCATATGGATCCTACGGACAGTTTAGGTTTGCCGCCACTCAACCTACACCTGCATCGGTAAATTCTACATCAAGCAGTGTGGTCATCCACAGTAACAGGCAGCATAGTCAAATAATGCCGCCAAAGGAACAAACAAAACCAGTTTGTGTCGATTCCTGGAAATTAAATCAATATTCGTTTACTTCAAAACATACACCGTGAGCAGGAGTAAACAAGTCATAGAGGGAAATATGAAAGAATGGTTACGTTCTTTTGAAGTAAAATTATTCAAACTCAAAAGAACACAGATGGAAAACGGATATCTTCGTAAAAACATAGAATTAGGTTAGTACCAAAAGGATTACGGTTGTGGAGATACCCAAATGGCAGTGAACAAGATCCTGACATGCTCAAGGAATTACATGAGCTTTCAATAGAACAGGTATAGCTATCATGGAAATCATGATAACTTTCAATGACAAGAAAATTGACATGTTGATGGCAGAATTGGATACATTAAACAACTACATTAGTCAGGATCTCCTATTCGAAAATTATTATACCAACTATGTCAATATAATCAAAGAAGTAGAGCACAGTTGCAATGTAATTTATGATAAGAAACAGAATAAGATCAACCGATAAAAGGTATATTCTTCGGTATGGTTTACCCTAAATCAAAACCGGTATTACGAGGTAATAACAGTGAAGGTAGATCAGAAGGTGGGAGCACTCGTATGGATGAGCTTGATGACATCACTTCCTCTTCCATCGAACTGAAGGTTATCGGCATTATGGCAGCCCTGGAGAACGTGAAGGACTCAGAAGATCTAAACGATTAAGGGATCAATATCAGCATGAGTTTGACGATGAATATGATTTCACAGGGGCCAAACCGAAAAGGGACTATGAAAGAAATAAAAGAGTCAATTTTCAACAGCAACAAAAAAACGCATGGGGGACGCGCAAGTAGCCGCTGGTGTCCGCCATACGGAGGTTTTTGGTAAGAAATACATTTCAAACTCACCATGCAATATAAAGACTAAAAATATAAATGACTATAAATTGTTCAATAACATGCACAGGGACAATACATTGTTCATGTCAGAGAATAATATACAACAGACAGATATACAGGTCACGGTAAATAGCGGAACTCCCTTTTTTACATCAGAAGTTTCGCAAACAGATACAAAAAGTGGAAACAGTATAACATGTTTGAATTATCGTAGTAATAATATTTTGCAAGGTGACCTTGTATGCGAAATAACATCAGGTACTGACCTAGGACTATGCATGTTTAATGATTCTACCATTATACAAAACATTGCTCGACAGAGGTGACAACTATGATAGCAATGTTGTTTATACAGGGAATGTTTGTCTAGAGACAGTTTTGGCTAATGATGAAAATGATCAACAGCGAACAGACTTTGATTTGTCTGATAATTGTATCAGCACAACTGGGGGTGTCGATAAAGGACAATGCATGGGTAATGACTCTATATTTATACAAAATTTTGGTGCAGACATTTCTGAGAACAGCTGGGATGAGGATGTTAATATAGACAATGTACATTTGGAGTCAGTTTTGTTATATAATAATGAATATGATGAACAACAAAAAGACATTGCTGTGTCTGATAATGTTATAGAACATGTTTCTTTTAATTTAAGTACAGAGAATAGTGATGCATTATGTAATTTATCTATACATGCATATGATGGAATGTTTGATAATACTGAGGTTAACAGTAATAATGCAATTTATAGGTATAACAGTGCAGGAAATATGTGTAATAATGATGGCAATATAAAGGAGATTGATAAGCAAGTATCATCAAATGAATGCGGGTTGTTTGTTAGACCTAAAATAGTTACTAATACTAAAGGCGATTTTAAATTATATAATTATACAAATCAAAATTTTAACAATGAATGTGTCAATCTTTTTTCTAAAGGTTTTAGTTTCGTCCCTTGTAAGATGGGCAATGTGGTAAATACAATATTGGATTTAAAATTATTTACTCGGAAATTGAATCTAAAGGTTTTGTACCAGAGTAGTAATTGGGATAGTGGACAGTTAGGTGTAAACAAATTATCAAAACCCAGTTTTTATAATCCACCCATGAATGATAAAGTGGCATTTTTTGAAAAAGTAACTGAAAATGATTTTAGGGATGTTTTTAACCAATATACCATTAACAACAGAAACAGGAAATATAATAGGATCAGGAATCTAACTACTCAAGAAGAAGCCAATTTAAAAACCATAATTTCAACTCCAGGTATCAGAATTATGAAACCCGATAAGGGCAGTGGCATAGTTATAGTCAATTATGAGGATTATGTGTCTTATATGAATGTCTTGCTAGAAGGGGACACATATGAACAACTCAGTAAAAATGAGATAATTATAGCATACAAAAGAATTGACAATGCATTATTTGACATGCTATTCCAAGGGGAAATAGATGAAGAAGAGTGGCAATTTTTGAAAAATGATTTCCCTGTGATTAGCGGTATTTTGGAATTCCCAAATACATAAAGGTCTGAATAATTTACAATTCAGACCTATAGTTGATGGTAAAAGAAGTAAGACACATTTCATTAGTCAATTTTTAGATTTTCATTTAAAACCAGGTATTGAGTATTTCCCTCACATTCTCAAGGATTCTTGGGACCTTTTGAACAAAATCAAGGTTATACAGTTTGAAGAGGGGGACATTTTTGTTACATTAGATGTTTGTAACCTTTTTACGGTTATACCACATGATAAAGGGTTAGAATGGTTAGAGGAGCAATTGTATCATACAAATTTATACGATCAGAACAAGGTCAATGTTATAGTTAAACTCATGGAAATGGTTCTCAAAAATAATTTTATATTTTTTGAAGGAGTTCACTATAAACAAATTAGTGGAGTAGCTATGGGTGCAGCGTGCACCCAGTTTTGCTAACTTTGTATTGACTTTTTGGGAATTGAATTATTTATTTAATTCGGATTTATTCATTAATAATGTCAAATTTTATGGTCGTTTTTTAGATGACTTAATTATCATATGGAAAGGAGAACAATCAGCACTCAATACTTTTTTAAATTATATTAATGGTAGTGTAGATTTTTTAAGCTTTACATATGAAACCAGTTCTTATAATATTAGTTATTTAGATATACAGTTAAATTATGATAAAATTAAACATAAGCTTGTATCTAAAATATATAGGAAGTCCACCTTCTCAAATTGTATTTACATTATGACAGTTGGCACCCTCATCACCAGAAAAGGCCGTGGTTAAAGGCCAGATGGTGAGGGCAGCCAATTGTTAGTGAGGAGGTGGACTTCAACAAGAAATAGAATACATTATTTCATTGTTTTAAATAGGGGTTATCCTAATGAATTTTGTAGAAACATTGCAAAGGAAGTGATTGGTAAGAGACATATTGGATTTTATAAAGCTTTATTGAATAATACAGGTGAAATATTTAATATTAATAAGTGTAAGGATCAACAATTTGATTTGAAAAAATATATAATAATATTCCATTGTATATTACAACATTTAATAACACATCAAGCAGTGTAAAGAATATAGTTAATAAAATTGGAATCTGATAAAAGCTGACAAGACTATGGGTGAAATATTCAAAGGACAAGTGACCTTTGTATACAGGAAAGATACATCTTTTCAGGATTTGTTTGAAAGTTTAAATGTCAACGTTAAAATTATTCATATAAACCTTCAGGCAATTTCAAATGTGGCAGGTGTTCAACTTGTAGGTACCTGTTAAACACTGGAACAAATGTGATAGTAAATAGACACAACATTAAGATTAATCACAACATCAATTGTTTTTCTACTAATGTGGTGTACATTGCAACATGTCAACAATGCGAAGGTTTTTATGTAGGCAAAACTAGCAGGCATTTGAGAGATCGATAGAGAGCATTTACTAGATATCAAAATAAAAATTAACAAATGCATTAGCTAGACATGTTAATCAATATGCAGAACATAGTTTTAAGTTTTTTGGTGTGTCACACCAACCTTTTGACCCTCAAGGAAAGATAACAAAATATAATTTAGAGGTCTTAGAATTGCGGATGCAAATAATGTTAAATGCTCATCAACACCCTGGTCTCAATGAATTTATTAGTATTAAGCCCATTCTCAGGATGAAAAACATCAAAGGGTGTTGATGTTTTATACAATATATATTATTATTATTTATATATATATGCTGTATATATATATATACATATATATATTTTTTATTATTATCAATTTTGATATATTTAAAATAAGTATTGTCTTTTAACAATAATTTATTATTATTGTATATGGTTATTTATTTATTTATTTATCCATGTATTAATATAAGTATGTATTGTTAATAATTTAATTTATATATGTACAGAAGTCAAATCAAGTCTAAGCAGTTTTATAATAGTTTTAAACCAGTTTTTAATATTCATAATATTTATAATATTTATAAATTTCACATATACATATATATTTTTTGTAAAGTCTCACACGTATTATATTTAAAAATTAATTACAGGCCCTTTGGGTGTATTGGGTTTTTAGTGTTTAACAACAACCTGAAAAAATCACCAAGTCCACATATTTTTGATTTCATTATGCATATATATATATATTATTATTTTTTTAGAATACATACATATACACATATATTCTCAGTACATGTATTTATAATGCAATTGTCATATTCATTATATATATATATATTTTATATTTTTTATTTTTTATATGTATCAACATATATCATTTGTAAATTCAATATTCAAGTAAGGCAAACATTTATAAGTATAGGGTATATGGGCATTGTATCGGATTATGTGCTGCCTTAAATTTGTTTTTAAAAATTGTTTTTAAGGTTTTTTAAGTTCATTTAGAGTATGCTTAACAAATTGATGGAATAATAGGCATCAATTAGGGTTGGGCGTTTAGGTATATAATGAAGTTTTGCAGTTCAGTAAGTTGTTCTGAAGAAGTTCATTTCATGAACGAAACCTAGGTCGACGTTGTGTATTGTGATTTCAATAAATCGTTTTTGTTATACGTTTATGGACCTTGGATTATTCGTTTGTTGGTGATTCGGCAGCACAGTTTGAGTGCACATCAATCCTTGGCTGGTGACCCTTCTACACTCTATTTTCAATTACACTCCTCACTACAGCAGATACCCACACACACCACCAGCAATCTAAAACATACTTAATAGTGGTTGAAGGTGGGTTACAGTATCACAAGGCAAACAGTCATATCACACATGTCAGCATGCAGAAAGTTTGTTGCTCAAGACCATACAGTGTGAGTGTAGACAGCCCATGTTAATAACAGTATACATGGCTTTGATGCATGTGTACTGTTGTTCAGTGTTTGGCCTCACAGACACTCGTTACATGGGTTTGTAAGGTGCCCAATAGGGAGCATTGACTAACATGAATGTGTTATGTGTTTAAGAGTGTCACACAGCCCAGTGATAGGCCTCTACCCCTCAGGTATATTATGTGTGCTGTGTGGATGACATGTGGGATACTGAAGTGTGACCTTACAGCGGGTGTCTGAATACGCTATGTGTAGCATGTTAAGGTGTACTGTGTATGACAAAGTTGTGTATGTTGTGTACATGTGTATCAGCTATGCCTATCCAATATCCAGTACGGTGTTGCCACAATTGTGTGTGCTGCTCTGTGTATTGCATGTGATTGAGGCAGCTGCTGTCATTACTGAGATGTGCATAGTCTCACAGCAAACATGCACAGCATGCATTATGTGTAGGTGTGTTACATGTACATGGCCTACACCTCACCTATGACATGCACATTTCATTAGCAATATTAAAGAGAGACCTACAAGAATATGAGACAGTTTGTCAGTGGCCACAACTGTGCCATTGCTACTGTGAGTTTGCTAAACTACAGTAGTACAACAGTCGACAGGTACAGGCGTACAGATTATATTCCAAATATCAGTATTACACAACACTATGCAGCACAACTGCTAAACACACAGTACACATGTCACATATGCATAATCTACCAATACAGATAACAGTAGTCTACAGATAGGTCATGTTACCTGCATGTTCCATGTCAGCATGCTGGGTGGCTCCAGCCTCCATGATGACCCATGTCAGTTGCTGTTCCTGTGGTTGACCAGGAGCCACCACACTTAGGAACAGCTCCTCCACTCTGGTGAGGAGTGGATGAATGCCAACCTCACCACCTGTGGCAAGCTGTTGTCGACGGATATCAGACACGCCGCCGGACATGTCTAATTAAATCACTGCAGTGATGGTGTACCTGCTCATATGTCTGGTTATGCATGCCTATGTCATTTACCCGATGAACGAGATCTTGCCACAGTGCAGTCCGCTCATGCTGGTCCTGGCTCATTCTGGGGAACAGCAGGGTGTATTGCTGCACCAGGCTGTTGTGTATTTCCGCCTCCTCTGCAGCTGTATAACACGGGTTTCTTTGGTGGGACATACCCCTGGAAGACAATTAAACAAGATGTGTGAGCAAGTCAAGTGGCACACTTAACATCCTGAAGTACAGATATCAATTACCTGCCATATTTCGCATCTGATTGGTTGTCGTAGGATAGATGTTCAATACCACATATTAGTGCTCAGGCCACAACTGGCTGACAGTGCCTGCCACGCTCTATATATCAAACCATGTTCTGCACAGCAGCAAAGAGAAGCCAGTATGTAAGACTATACACCAGTACATGGCATACTGTATGTGACACAATGCACCACCTAGCCACAGGAGGTATATATCAAGCTAATGCATAAAGAAAGATGTCATCCATTGCAATGAATGTAAAATACAGTTACAGTATTACCAGTATACCACAGTAGTCCTTGATGCCAAACCCCTGCCTAACAGATGTGCACAGTTGTTGATATAGGTGGCATACTGCTGTACTAGACTATACATGTTGCTAGATACACACGTATACCCTGTAACACAGATATGATTGAGGACATGGTACAGGCATAATTAACACACACATCAGACATACATACAACACACAAATGTATGCCAACCCAGATGAGCTTTACCTGTGTACCATACAGTACTGTGTGTCACTACTTACAAAATCTTATGCCTGAGGTATGTAATCTGTGAGGACTACAGGGAACACGCAAAACAGTGTTTCCAAGCAATGTGAACATACACCATACTGTACTATTTAGGCCTACAGCTTCAGGTAGTACTACAATTCATATGGGAGTTGGATTCACCAGCAGTACTACTCACTAAGCATACATGTATTGCTTTAGCCTACAATGGGACACCACAGTCGACAACAAGGGACTACGTCACACCATATGCCATACTACTTTTTCTGCCTAGCAATAGCATACACATCTTTTGCTGGGATCACAGCTAGGACACAAACTACCATGACAGAAACAATTTCACACTAAGCTATCACATCTTTACAGACCTTGCACACATTCACCAACACATTCACCATCACACTCAGTCAACCTCACATAGCAATTATTGCACTAAGTACATGTGTCTGTACATCGTGTCATGGGTAGGTAATATGCTATTGGCCCTAGGGCCTACAGCAGCCTGGCCATACGCTACCCTGGCCTTTGACACACATGCAATTTAATTTCACTTGCCGCTGTCAGCCAGAGCCACAGAGGTGATTCCTGGGGTGTATGTCCTATCTCCCAAACAATCATCAGGAGTATTTATGACAACTGCTAATGAGGAGCTTTGTTTGCTATTGATAGGTGGTTTGTTCCAGAGTATGGCATGTCTCTGAGTTAGGACTCTATCCTTCCAGCATGTGCTGTTTAGTGAGCTGACAAGGTTTAGGGCCCTAGAGCGTGTATCTGGGAGGGATTGTAATATGTTTACGTGGAGGATGTCCAACAGCTATGGGTGTGACATAGCTCTGTATGTTAGGCAGAGGTCACCTCTGGGTAGGCGGTATGCAACACAGTATAGCTGTGGTTTTGTGAGTTGGTCTGCATAGGGCATCTGTTTGAGGCTGTTATTACTCTTTGTGAGGTATGTCTGTGGCCCTTCCAGTTGCTGTAGTTGGCATTGTACTCTCTAATGGGTTTTAAGTGTGATGAGTAGAGGGGAACACTGACCTATATTTCCGTAGATGACAAACCTTTTGTGATGACGTGTACCACATAGACAGAGTACATGACTAGTGTGGCACTGTGATTATCAAAGGGGAGGCTACTGTCCACCTGTGTCCCATGTTCCCTTATCACACCTTCGGTGTTAGATAGACTACCACCTATGTGGTAGTTAATGGGTACAGTGTTCTGGGAAGAAGGGATGGCACTGCAGTGTCAACATTGAGCTTCAGTCCATACCATTGTCGCCAGGCACCTGTCGCAGTAAGTATGCCCCATGTCTGTCTATATATATATATATATATATATATATATATATATATACATACACACACAGACATACATACACACATACATATGAACATCCATTGTTGTACATATAGATGTACATATAGGCACATACCACAGTATAATATTCATGGTGGGAATACCAATTATGCGACAGTTGTGAGATATACAGTTATGTAATAATATTGCACAGTGTTGTGCAGACTGCATTGAAGGTGTCCAGAGCCCATGTAGCTTTAGCAGGCCTCACTGGCTGCAACACTGCAAAACTGACAGAGCATACCCACAGCGTTTAACCACCACATGTCATATACCAGCACTGCATGCTGTTTTCTTTGCCACACACTACAACCTACATAGAAATATGCATATAACAACCTTCAACAATGTGTATATATATATATATATATATATATATATATATATATATATATATATATACACCCTTCACAAACAGTTGCAGTATGTCCCTTGCCCTATGCACATGTACAGATACATATAGATATGTACTGCTGCGACATATGGATGATTCACAGTATGCAGAGTACTCTTCATAAACATCTACTACATGCCAGCAAATACATATGTGTTACATACCTTTCCTTTGTATTGCTCTGTTCAGTCTGTTTTTAAAGTAAATAATTTTTTTTATTTATTTATTGTTTTCTCTGTGTGTTGCTGTTGCTCTTTCTTTTTCTGTGTCTCTCTGTTTGTCTCTTTGTCTGTCTTTGTGTCTGTGTCTCTGCCTCTGTCTCTGTCTGTCTCTTGCTCTTGCTCTCGCTCTCTCTCTCTCTCTCTCTCTTGCTGCAATGAGATTATTGCATGTGTGGACAGCAAGTACAGCCTGCTTTTCTAGGTATCTGCACATGTGCATGTGATGGCCTCTGCACCAGTTGGTGCCCACCATTTACTAATTGCATGCAGCCTGCTGTGTGGTAATTGCAGAACTCACTGTCATAGCAGCCCACTGCTATAAAATGCTAGATTAGGTAGGCGTAGCCCTTTCAGCTTTCCAAAGTGGGGCCCATGCTTGTTTGCTGTGGAAACCGTTGTGTCAGTCAGAAGGTTGGTATACTTCTTATATCTGAAGCTAGGGTTGTAGCCAGTGATTTGCATGTTGTACTCAAACCTGAATGTTGCTGCTTCTAGTACACACTTGTCAGTGTAGAATTTTACTCACCCCCTCCAAATGCTTACACAAGATACATGGGAGTATGTACTTTCTTTTCTAATTAGACAATTAACTGTCATACAAAACTAGTTACTGCAATGTATTCCTCTGGCACATGAACTGTTTGTGAACTACTATACTGTGAATATTAATTACCTCACTTCTGAACAGTTTGTTGTTTATTTGTGTTGACATTAGCACAGGCTGCTCAAGACAACTGGACACATTTCAGTACTGAGTATGTCTACCTACATCCTTGGTAGAGCCTGAATACACAGGTATATTGTTCTTTTGGGTAGGGGTGCAGAAGTACAGAGAGCATTATATATTATTGTGTGATGTTTATCTTGCTGAACATACAGGGTTGCTGTGTACCTGTTAGTCTAACAAGACAAGTAGTCTGTCTGCGTAGCTCCCACTTGTGGACATATCCAGATGGTAGCCAGAGGTTAGCCTATTATTCTTTGTCTGTGCACCACACCGGTCTTTTCTGCACTGGAACAATGGCATTGTCACAGTTAGTTGCTACCAGTACATGGCTACATCCTTTGATATTTCTGTGTTGTACTCCTACATAAGGGTATGCTTGTGGGACTAGTTCCAAAGCTGTTTGCAGAGTGTGTAACAGCAGAAAAGCTGAAATGCCTGTGTGTTTCTGCCTCTGCCAGGCCTCTGATACACTCAGGTATATATTTGAACAGCCTCAGGGAAAGGTACATATAAGTGAGGTACACCTGTAATATATTACAGACATTAAGTTGAGACTGTGAGAGAATCAGAGCATATGTATTAATACTGACATACATGCAGTGTGTACTTTTACTTATTGACATTATTCATTAAGTGTAATTCCCCACTATTTGGCCTAATGTCAGTACTTTTCAGAGGGATTCTGAGGGACACAGCTAACATTTATTTACGAATCAGGGACATCCCTGAAAAACAGTCACAGTTGGGAAGTATGGCCTCTGCCCTACTCAAATATGCCAGTGTTTATCCTGCACTGATACTGTGTGAGGTTTGTTAAGTGCTACTGTAACATTATTTCCTGCTAGAATGGCTGGTTCACTTTTCACAGTCATGTCATGCAATTCCACAACAACTGCTGGTAAAGATCCACAGAACAAGATTTGTGTTATGGCATTCCTATTTCCCTTTACATTCACTCATTGTAATGCATGATATATGTATTACAGCACCAACTTGTATATCTACTGTGGCTTAGTGGTACTTCATGCAGTGTAGTGTGTCCAAGGTCTGGGGTTCGAGACTGACAGAGGTGTTTTATTTTGCTGCTCAGCAGAACAAGGGCCCTGCCATGCAGAGTGATTAAGGCACTTTTAAGCAGTTGTAAGTGGGTTTGCGCGGGTTTGCGTGATGCTTAACAATACTTAGCTAAGCGCACACATGCGCACACTTGCTCAAACCCGCTAACTACTGCTTAAAAGTGCTTACTCCCGCTAACCCCCACGCTAATTTCTTTGAAAGAAAAGAAAATGGGGAGATAGGAAAGTGGTGAAAAAGGGGGCACAAAGAGGGAAAGACAGTAGGGAAAGCAGCTCGGGATGTGTCTTGTCATCACAATAAACAAAACATGCTGGAGGGATAGGTTCCTGACCCAGAGACTCCCCAGACTCTGGAATAGATTGCCCATACATGTCAAGCAGAGTGCCTCTTTGGACCTTTTCAAGAGGAACCTTGACGATTGGATGGGAGAAAGGAAATTCACCCCAGGGATCACGTTAGTCGCCCTGCTAGACAGGGGTCCAGGAAAGTAAATAATGTGGGAAGAAATAGCCAGGGAATTGTTATGGCTAGGCTTGTATAGGCTCTAGGGCTGATTGCCTAGTACCAACCTATGAACCTATGAACCTATGTGCAGGATGGGTGTAGGGAAGGTCCATAGCTGCCCATTTCTTTACCAGCAACAGCTGTGCATATGTTAGGAATTTAGATTGAGATTTGAAACCTTCCACCCCTGAGAGAGGGGTGAGGACAATAAATTATGTTGTACTGCCAATTTTAATTATCAGTTTACATGTCCAGCGGACATGTGTGCGAAATGGGCAGCTATGTATGGGGCGTAATTTTTTTGTGGGTACAGATTGCCCCTTTTTTTTTTCAGGTGAGAGTGGAATGTGAGGTAGAGGAAGTAGGCATATTTGGGGAGGTAGGTTGGGGAGGTAAACAGACAAGACAAAAAAGACGCATACAGGGGCGGAATATGACACATGGGGTGGGTGAACACAATTGGGGACGGATGTTTGGAAATCGCAAGCCCATGAGCCCACAGATGGTAACAGTGGAACTGAGATCCCCACCCATGGGCAGTCATCACTGCACCTTCACAGCCCGGAGGGTGGCTGTGTTGCGGGCTGCATAGGAGGGGCAGGCTCACCCGTGTGTCGCGCCACTCTTGCCTTGAGCTGGCATAGGGGATCAGCGACTGAACGCTGGATCTCCCTACGCACCACAGCCCGGACCCTTTGAAGGGTGACAGGTGGCCCTTCTCTGCCCATGCTTGCACGGGGGGGGGGGACGAGCCCCATCTCCTGCAGCGCTTTCACCTGAAGGTGGCACAGGACCAACGAAGGAGGGGAGCCCGGGCTGGGCACCGGACCTGCTGGTGCCAGGTGCAATCACCAGCTGAGGAGGGACAGGTGGGTCCGCTGGGACCGGCCTTCCCATACGTTCTGTGTTTATGTGAGTTTAATTACAACATAGACAACAGCATTCCAAATTAGTTGCAACAGCATGCAGTAATATTTCTATTAACCCAACACACCAGGGTTCCAACAGTTGGACAGCAAGCATAACACATGCATATATTGAATGACAGTGGACATTCCAACAGCATGCAGGGATTATTGGTGGCAACAGGCCACCAAGATTGTGGTGTGTGAACAGGGCACATGCATCAAAGTAAATGCAGATATTTATAGAACAATAGGACATATGTCCCAACAAATGTTTAGAGATTAGACATACCCATTGAGGTGTGGAATTTCATTGTTTATGCACATACAGTAGGGTGTAAAAAGATACCTCCATTAACATCTTATAAGTACTTTGTCTACACTACATTCCTATTGACTGCAGGTGTATATCCCCTACATGTATTGTTACACTAGGCAACGTGCATTAGATTGTGTAATGGGTTTGGCTAGTTCATTATATACCTGACCTATATCTGACTTACTAACTGTCCAAGATGCAGATGTTACTGCTACATAGTTATATATTTTATTTATATATCTACATGTCTTGATGTGTTCACGTGACATTTTCAGTTATATTTCTACAGAAACCTACATTTCATGTAGCACACTCACATTTCTGGGGAACACATTAACAAGCTACTCATGTACCAGATTTACCTATGCATGCCAGCCATTAACCAACTGTTGAGGACTGTATATATGCTTCACAGCTGCTGGCACTTCCTTCATCCACTTTATATGGGACTGCCCAACTGTGGGTTGACAACACTTAATACAACAGTACTATTTATATAATGCAAGGGTACAACAACATTTCAAAGTGACACAGACACACTCCAAGTATTATACCTTTATTAATTACATTACACACTTTTCTACATGCTCTCTCATTTATTTGATATTACAGTGCATACAGAAGACTTATTCAAGATGTATTATACCTTTATTAATAGGTTACAACACTCTTTTTCAGGCTCACTCACTTATTTTATATAACAGTACATGCAGAGAAATTATTCAGGGCATTTTATGGCTTTATTATTGGGCTGCAACACTTTTTTTCAGGCTCTCTCACCTATTTTATATAACAATACATGCAGAATAATTACTAACCTGCCTGGTGGCACAGCCTTAGCAGCCTATCTGCGTAGGCTTGCTGATTCGCAGCACGGACACCTGCAGCTGTGAAGTAAATGAAGGGATATTGAGACATACCTATCCATTATATAGACTAAATTAGCATGTCTTACATACTTCATTCCTTGGCTACCTACTCAGTAGTGGGGCATCTTGCATGTCACGGGCCTCCTGTGTCCATCGGTTCAGTAGATCCTGCTTCCATGTCTTCAGGTCTGCATGGTGGTGATGGACCTGCTCACCAGTCCGAGGGACGCCTGTGGCACTGGTGAGATCATGAGCTAACCAGTTCCAAGCCTCTGCTTTGTACTCCGTCCCTTGGAACTGGCCCTGCCGGAGTTTTGACTCCTGACGGTGGACAAGAAGCCAAACCATGTATTTTGACTCCTTGATTCCCCAGTGTTGCGCTCAAAAGCGAGTACCCTCTCCAGCACCAGCCATTCTGACTGCAGATAGGAGCTACAGTCAGTTATGGCGAGTATTCCCGCCTATGGAGCTAAAATATGCCGCATTTCCCGCACTTTTTTGTGATTGGCCATTTTTGAAAATCCTTGGCTGACTGCAGACCTGCTTAGCAATGGTTAAATCTTCCATTTATAAGTATATGTATGTTAACAGTGCATGTTTATCCTAAGCTGTCATGGCTTAGTGGTTCAGTACTTTGATTATGGTGCACAGTGTCCTGGGTTCGAGCCTTGTTATTGCTTTACTACTGTCCAGGCAGGCTAGGGGGTGTGTCTGTGTTTAGGCCACTTTGCACTACGTTTCTCCACATTGTCCGACGGTGCGCTGGTTAACGCGGCGTGCAGCTCCACGCAAACGTATTGCGGTAGGTAAAGCGCTGCTTAGCTATAAGCAATAATATTGCACTAGGTAAAACCCTGCTTAGCTATGGGCAATTTTATTGCGCTAGGTAAAATGCTGCTTAGCCATGGGCAATTATATGTCAATATCCTCAATGCTGCTCACCTTCTTATCTTTATATGTATACATTTTGTTCACTAATACATAGGCCATTTCAATGCTTTTTACTAAAATTTCTTTCGTATACGTCAGGAATTATTTTATATACTAATTTAAAACATAAAATAGACAGTGGAGTGGTGGGACTAGAACCGGGAATGCTTCCTCTTTGTGCGAACGCTCTACCACTACGCTGTTGCTATTTGGCTTGATTTGCATAAACATTTCTTATTATGCTCTTCGTTGTCGACATTGCTAACTGCAGCTAAGCAACGGGCAGACCTGTGCACACACGTGCAAATACGGGCAGCTATATCAGGAATTATAAAAAAAAAATATTAGTTTACATTTACAAAGGGGTTTAGTATGTGGGAATGTGTACTGTTTCCTATGTGTGCATTTCAGCAGACTCGCTCCTTGCATTTCTCATTTTCACTTTATATGGTTGCAGGGGCGTGGATATTTGAACTGCTCTGCAGTCCGACACGCCCCCTGCAGTCTTACACGCTCCGTGTAAGCCTTCCAGTTGAGTCAGCGCCCTCATGCATATGCATGACGCGCTGACGTTGTAGGCTTAAACGGCAGTCTCCGAGTAAGACTTGGTTAGTCTTACTCAAAGGATTACTGAATCCCGGCCCTTGTCTTCTGTGGGCATACGTTTTTCCACCCCCCCCCCCAGAGATCCTATTCCAGGAACCAGAGGGGAAGAAAATTGTGGTTCAAGAAGTCCCAAGGATCTTTTCATGACACTCGTGGTGAGCAATCCCCCAGGGGCAGAGGGGGCAGCTCATGAGGAAGACGCCCCTTTCTGGGCAGAGGGGGTCCGCGCAACATGGGCGCTTAGAGATTCCATCTCCGGCCAACCCTACCAGTGCTCCTGAGCAGTGGCCTGATTACTTTCCTTTGGAAGCAGTCGGGGGTCAATTTTCCCTGCACCTACAAGCCTGGCAACTCATAACTACGGATGCATGGGTGCAGAGAATAATATCCAGAGGCTATCATATCCCATTCGATCTTATTCCCAGACCTGTTAAACGAATCCCCGATGTTCCACCCAGTCAGAGGGAGGTAGCAACCTTAGAACTCAAAAAGCTGTTAAGAAAGAGTCATCCAGCCAGTCCCATCAGACCAGAGGATCCGGTTTTTACTCAAGGATCTGAAGTAGTTAACTTAATTTGTGCATCAACCTATGGGTTATCGGATCCATATCGGATCCGAGCCGGCAGTTTCCAGCAGCTAAGATCCGAGCTCCAAGCTCCTCCCCCTTACCCATAACTCCCTGCCATCCCTTCCTGACCTCAGATCTAGTTTGCTGCGGTTTGAACAGCAGCTTGATCTTGAGCGTCTGAGTTTTCCTAAGACTTCTTGTGAGAAAAATCCTTCTATTTTTTTAACTTTCTTAAAGTTTTGGGTGATTTTGAGTGTTGGAACTAGTTTAGTTTTAGTTTTAGAGTGTTCCCTCGGGTTTTGCGTTTCCTCCCCCTTGTTTCTTAGAGTGTTAGGGTGTGTTTGTGTGTGTGGTCTTGGGGCCTAGTGCTTGTGTTTTAGTTAAATGTCTGAGGCCTCCAAGACATTCTTTTCTAAATGTACCGAGTGTGGCCATAAGCTTTCCCAGGCTGATGGCCACACTCGGTGCGTTTTATGCCTTGGGGTTGAACACCTATCTTCTGGCTGTACTATTTGTGCAGTGTTCAACCCCAGGGCTATCAGGGACCGGAGGTTGAAGCTGATCCTGGTGGGACTCCTGCCCCCGGACTTGGCTCTGCCCTCCGGCCCCTCCGTGGTTCCTGCCGCGGCTGCGGCAGCATCCACGGACCCTTCCCTTCCTCTGGCTGGGACTCAACCTCCCTCTTTGGGCCAGGAGGATAGGGAAGCTAGGAGGGAGAAGCGCCGCGAGAAACACAAGCGGCGGGCCGAGGCCTCTGTGTCGGCCCCGCCAGCCAAGCGTGTCTCTCCCCCCAAGACGGCCGGACCTTCTCCTTCTCGGCTCCGTTCTCCCTGCTTTTCGCCAGGCCGAAGGAGGAGGAGACCCGATCTCCCTCGAGGTCATCGAGGCGGCACTCCCGTCCCGCCTCGGTGGCCTCTTCCAGTTCGACCAGAAGCCTGACAGATGCAGACTTGGACCGGATGATGAGAAGGTTCCTCCAGGCCCAGCTGCAGGTGGGAGTGCTCCTGCCTCCCCCCCCCTCCGGGGGGGAGCTCGACCCCCTTTTTCGCCCTATTAGCTCCTTCCCCGACCCGCTTCCCGGGCTCGGGGTCTTCAGAGCCGAGTAGCGTTGGAGCCGGGGGGTGTCGGTGCCGGTAGTCTTGGGTACTTCGGCGCCGACAGTACCCTCGAGTCTGTCGGGTCCCTTTTCTACCGATCCTAGCTCTCGGAGCTGAGAGCTGAGCTTCGGATCTGAGGCGGTCAGTGTGCCTTCGGCTCCGACTAGGTTGGAGCATACTGGCCCTTCGGATCCGACAGCGTCGACTCCAGCCCTGATCTGCCCGTCGGATCCGAGGGAGAGTCGGCTCTCGGATCCTAGGGGGAGCGACTCTCCTTCGGCATTCGACGTGGTAGAGAGGGTTCTGTTGATGGAATCCAGGCCCCCAGCCTTAGCTATGGCTCCACCCTGCACTCCCTCGCAGATGTGTCCGACTTCCATCACCCGGCCCCAGGGACAGCCTGCTCAGACGTCCCAGGTAGTTCCCTTGTTGGGACAAGATGTGGCTGGTGAGGCCTCCTCAGACAGCCCCCCTGAGGAGGTCCCTCACAAGCGCAAGTGCAAAAGGCGGCACTTGGACTCCCCTGAGTCCTTGACTGAGGACACGGACTTGGAGGAAGGGGAAGGCTCCCCAAGATCACCCCCCGAAGATGTCTCATTTGGAGACATCATGGAGATGCTCAGGATCGGGAGGGGGGGGTCTGCCCCAAAGCCTACCTCAGATGAGTCCGTGTTCCTGGAGGCATTTGAAGCAGGCCCGTCTACCTCTTGGGTGTCCCCTCCGGCCGATCCCCTGGTAGATCTGATCACTACCAGGGCTTGGAAGGAGCTGGACACTGTGGAGCCCATCCCTAAGAGGCCTGACAGAATTCTCAGCCCATCTTCGGACAGGTCTCATTGGAGCAAGGGAACCCCTGTAGATGCCATGTTGGTGGCGGCGGCCACCAAGAGGGAACTGGCCCAAGAGAGTCCCTCGGTCCATCCCCCTGACAAGGAGTCCCGGGCGATGGACCATTTGGGGAAGCGGATGTTTGCTTCATCCACCTTCTCCATAAGGTCGCTGAACTACATGGCACATGTCATACGGCTCCAGCGGGATCTTATTAAAGAATACGCTGGGTCGTCCCCAGAGTCCATGTCGGCAGAGAACAAACAGGTGTACTGTACCCGAATGGCCATTCTCTGGTCGATTTCCAATACCTCTATGTAGCTGCTGTCCCATGCTACGGAAGGGGCCGCTAGAGCTAGCAGAGCGGGCGTCGTACTAAGGCGACAGGCCTGGCTCCGCCACTGTGATTTCGCAGAACCTTTCAAGGCGTCATTCACTAATGCCCCGTTTGATGGTTCTGCCCTTTTTGGCAAGACCTTACACGATACCTTAGTCCAGAGCAAGAAAGATGGGAAGATGTTGTCTGCCATCGGAGTCCGCTTCTCTGCTCCCCAGAGGTCCTTCTTGAAGAACCAGAAGGGACAGAAGAAGATGTGGTTCCGAAAGTCTCAGCAATCCTGTTTTGCTCCGGGCTGAGGCAGATGAGGACAGGGTGGACGCCTCCCTAGAGGCAGAGGGGGCCCGAAGAACTTTGGGTACAGAGAACCTTTCTCTGATCGGCCCACGCAGCAACCCTGAGGGGTTACCAGACTGCTCCACTCTGGAGGCAGTCGGGGGGCATTTCTCGAAGCACCTAGCAGCTTGGGAGTCCATCACAACAGACCGCTGGGTGCTTCAGATCATATCCAGAGGCTACGAGATTCCGTTTCTCCTTCCCCCTCTCAGACCCAGATTCCTCCCCGATGTCCCACCCGATCAGAGGGAGGCCACTGCTACAGAAATTCGGCAGCTGCTAGAAAAAGGAGCGATCCAGCACGTCCCCCCCAGACCAGTACGGATCAGGCTTTTACTCCAGGTTCTTCTTAGTGCAAAAAAAGATGGGGGACTTAAGGCCAATCCTCGACTTATCCCTATTGAACCTGGTAATAGCCAAAGAAAAGTTCCGGATGGTCACTCTTCAATCCATTCTTCCCCTTTTGCAGGAGAACGACTGGATGTGCTCCATAGACCTCAAGGATGCGTACTACCACATCTTAATGGACAGACGATCCAGGAGGTTTCTCCACTTCTGGCTAGGAGCCAGTCACTATCAGTTCTGGGTCCTCCCCTTTGGTCTAACCACAGCCCCCAGGGTGTTCACCAAGGTGTTAGCAGTAGTAGCGGCCCACCTGAGACTCCGGGGAATTCAGGTCTTTCTGTACCTGGACGACTGGCTCCTGTCCGCCCCCACACGGCATCTACTCTGCACAGCCAGGAATTTCTTCCTTCGCTTAGCTCCCTGGCTGGGGATCATGATTCACGCTGGGAAGTCCTCCCTGCTCCCGACTCAGGTCATAGATTTTATCGGAGCCAGGGTAGACACAAACCAGCTCTTAGTTTTCTTAACCCCGGACTGGTCGCGATCCCTAAAACTACATGTGCAGGCCATTCTTCATTGTCCGACCCCTCCGGCGGAACTGGTCCTGAGGGCCCTAGGCTCGATGGCGGCTACCATCAATCTCCTTCCCATGGCGCGCCTAAATATGAGAATTCTGCAATGGACACTCCAAGTCCAATGGTCCTTCCTACGTTTTCCCCTAAGCCATCCTGTCCCTCTCGGCAGGGTTTGCAGGAGTGCCCTCTTATGGTGGCTCCGGTCTCTGGACCTCCAAAAGGGATGCCCCTTCTCTATGTCCCCTCCCCTAGCTATGGTGACCACAGACGCCTCTCGCCTCGGGTGGGGCGGGGCATTGTTGCGGCAGGACCGTCCAAGGCACGTGGAACCAGACGGAGACCTCACTGCATATCAATGTCCTGGAGATGAGGGCAGTGCTGTTAGCATTGCAAGCACTTCAGAGCCTTCTTCCCATTGGGACGATTGCGATCCAGACGGACAAACATATCTGTCGTTTGGTATATCAACAAACAAGGGGGAACCAGGTCCTATCCACTTTGTCGAGAGGCCATGAGAGTTTGGGAATGGGCGATTTCCACCAACTGCTTTCTCGTAGCGACACACATTCCGGGTCGGTCCAACATCCTAGCAGACAGACTGAGTTGCACCATCCTCTCCCCGTACGAGTGGTCTCTGAATCCCAATGTAGCGAAGCAGATCTTCTCCAAATGGGGTCAACCTTGTTACGATCTTTTCGCCTCTCCTTCAAACACGAAGTGCGACACCTACTTCGCTCTAATTCCCCCACCAGGGGCATCACCAAGAGATGCTCTGGTGCATGCTTGGCCTCCCGGTCTTCTTTATGCTTGTCCGCCCCTTCCTCTGATGTTCAAATTTCTGCAGAAAGCCAGATAGTTGGGGTGCACAATAATCCTCATTGCCCCATTCTGGCCTCGTCAGGCATGGTTCCCTTATCTGTGGTCTCATCTAGTGAATCCTCCCTGGATTCTAGATCCCCATCCAGATCTGATATCTCACCCCCTGGGCCTACCAACTCCAAACCTGGACAACCTCAAGCTCACAGCTTGGTTGATCCAGTTCCACTGTTAGTTCAGACTCCCGGTATCTCTTCCCAGGTCAAAGCGATCCTAGTGGCGGCCCACAAGCCGTCTACTAGGAAGGTTTATCGTAGCAAATGGAAATGTTTTTCTATTTGGGCTGAACATCAGAACCTAGATCCTTTCACAGCTCCATTACCAGCTGTGCTGGATTTTCTGTCGGGACTGTTTGATAAAGCTGCTAGCTCTTCTACAGTCAAAGTACAGTTGGCGGCTATTGCTCATTACCACGTTGGATGTGATCTTGGCCCTCTGACTTCATCCAGATTATGTAAGGCCTTCTTAAAAGGCACCTTCCTACTAAGGCCTCCGGTGAAAGAGGTGATCCCTCCTTGGGACTTATCGCTGGTGCTCCAGGCCTTAACAACTTCTCCCTTTGAGCCTGCTGCCTCGGTAGATCTGAAGTTCTTGTCCTGGAAAACGGCCTTTCTTGTCGCTATCACGTCGGCAAAAAGGGTTTCGGAGCTTCAAGCCCTTTGTGCCAAGCCTCCGTACTTGATTTTCCACAAGGATAGGGTATTCCTCAGGACCAATCCCTCTTTTCTCCCCAAAATTGCTTCCGAAACTAATATTAATCAGTCTATTAATTTGCCATTCTTCTTCCCTAATTACCAAAATAAGGGCAAATTCAAATTACACTCTTTGGATGTACACAGACAGTTGAGATTTTATCTGCACAGGACAGCCGGTCATAGACGTTCAGATCAGTTATTTGTGTCCTTTGCTAAGTCCAGTTTGGGGAAAGCTGTTTCTAAAGTCAGGTGGATTTCTCAGTGTATTCTCTTGGCTTATGAGAGTTCTGGCAAGCCTGCTCCTCAGGGAGTCCATGCCCATTCAACTCTGTCTGTTTCTACCTCTGCTGCTTTTCGGGCTAGAGTTTTGTTGGATGACATTTGCTCGGCTGCCACGAGAGCCTCATCTCTCACTTTTATAAACCACAAGTTAGATCTGGTTTCCAGAGGGAGAGCATCCTTTGGCTCCGCAGTGCTCCGGAACATCCTTCCTTGAGGGCCTCCCAAGATTCAGGTAGCTGGGGACTCTGTCCCATAGGTTGATGCACAAATGAAGTTAACTACTTCAGATTAAGAAGTTATGTACTCACCATAACAGTCCATCTGAGTAGGTAAACTTCATTTGTCAGCAACCGTCCCTCCCTCCGTCCCCCTGTCCTCTTCGGATGTTTTTGGTGTTCCTACTTCTCGGTAGGTTGTACCCGGTTTACCCTAGGCAGGTTGCGATTGCAAGCCTTGTTTTAGGCAAACTCGATCTGAGGTCAGGAAGGGATGGCAGAGAGTTATGGGTAAGGGGGAGGAGCTTGGAGCTTGGATCTTAGCTGCTGGAAACTGCCGGCTCGGATCCGATATGGATCTGATAGCCCATAGGTTGCTGACAAATGAAGTTTACCTACTCAGACGGAACGTTATGGTGAGTACATAACTTCTTATTCTTTTTAGTGCCAAAAAAGACAAGGGACTGGAGGCCAGTCCTGGATATCAGCTTACTAAACAAATTCATAAAACCTCAAAAATTCCAGATGGTCATGGTACAGTCCATCCTTCCCTTTCTAGGGAACGAAAACTGGATGTGTGCTGTATAGATCTCCAGGACGCGTATTACCACATAAAGATGTACAATCGCTCCCGGAGATTTCTCCGCTTCTGGCTGGGAGCCAATCACTGTCAGTTCAGGGTACTGCCATTTGGTCTCTCGACAGCCCCTAGAGTGTTCACCAAATGTTTGGCAGTTGTAGTAGCTCATCTCCGACTACAAGGATTCCAGATGCTTCTGTATCTAGACGATTGGCTCCTTAGTGCCACGAAAAGAAATCTTCTCATTCACAGTGTCTCTTACACTCAAGATCTTGCTCTTCGCTTAGGTATCACGATCAACATGGAAAAATCTCAAATGTCTCCAGCAAAAATACTGGAATTTATTGGAGCGATCTTTGACACAACATCCTGTCAGGCTTCCCTTCCTCCTCACAGGTTCTCAAAAATAAGTCAGATTCAAGTCCTCCTCCAGCAGACTTTTGTACCAGCATGCCTTGTACTACAGCTATTGGGATCTGTGGTAGCAGCTATTACCTTAGTTCCACTGGCGAGGTTGCACATGAGACCAGTACAGTGGCTCCTTTCATTACAATGGTCGATCCTAACCCATCGACTCGACCACATGATACGCCTTACAAATCTTTGCAAGAAAGAAATGCTTTGGTGGATGAAGCCAGAATCAAATCTTTGGTGTCAACCATTCTGCCTTCCCCAGCCTGGGGCCACAGTGACCATGGATGCTTCCCTAGAGTGGGGAGGGCATTTCCAGGGAAAGACAGTCCAAGGCACCTGGTCCCCCATGAAGGCCAATTTGCACATAAATGTCCTGGAATTGAGGGCAGTTCTCTTAGAGTTGCAAGCGTTCCACACATCCCTTCCTTCCGGGACCATTGCAATTCAAACAGACAGCATGTCAGTCGTCTGGTATATCAACAAACAAGGCAGAACCAGGTCTTACCCCCTATGTCAGGAAGCCATGAGAATTTGGCACTGGGCAATAGCTTCTAACCGCTTTCTTATAGCTTTCTTATAGCAATGCACATTCCCGGGAGTTCTGACCTTATTGCAGACAACCTGAGCAGGAACACCCTGATGCCTCACAAGTGGTCCCTCAGTCCTATAATAGCGGATCAGATCTTCCGCCAGTGGAACAGGCCTTGCTGCGACCTGTTTGCTTCCTCTCTAAACAACAAATACAGAAGCTACTTTGCCCTGATCCCCCCTCAGGGGGAGTCACCGGGGATGCTCTGACACACGATTGGCCCCCGAGTCCGCCGTATGCCTTTTCCCCATTTCCCCTCATCCCAAAATTCCTCCAGAAAGCTCAAAGGTTGAGAAGCAAAGTGATCCTCATTGCTCCTTATTGGCCCTGTCAAGTCTGGTTCCCTTTCCTATGGCCTCATCTGATTCACAGCCCGTAGATCCTGGATCAATCCAAAGGTCTGCTATCTCACCCTCAGGGACTGATTCACCCCAATCTCCACAGCCTCAAGCTCACAGCTTGGTTTCTCCACTACCTGATATATTTCATCTCTTGTCCGTGAGATTCTTCTGGCTTCACACAAACCTTCCACCAGGAAAATTTATTCTAGTAAGTGGGCTAGGTTCTCCATGCCTATTCAGAAGATCCTACAATATCTGACTACCCTATTACATGCAGGAGCTTCAGCATTGACAATTACTGTACATTTAGCAGCTATCGCAAATTTTCACAATGGATTTAATAATGCTTGTGTTATATCACACTGTCTGTGCAAAATCTTCTTAAAAGGAGTATTACATGTTAAACCTCCTGTCAAGCCTCCCATACAGCCTTGGGACTTGACTTTGGTGCTTCAATCATTAACAAGCCCTCCTTTCGAACCTTCTAATTCATGTGATATGAAATTTCTGTCTTGGAAGACTCTACTTCTAGTAGCCCTTACTTCAGCGAGAAGAGTATCTGAGTTGCAGGCCTTGAGTGTCAAGAGACCTTACTTGATTTTTCATAGGGAAAGAGTGTCCCTACGTACTGACCTATCATTTTTGCCCAAGGTCATTCCTGGGTTTTCAATTAACCAATCTATTGACCTGCCGTTTTTTTTCCCTCAGCATTCAAATAGAGGGGAATATCTTTTGCATACCCTTGATGTTCATAGGCAACTTCATTTTTACTTGGACAGAACTAAAACTTTCAGAAAAATGGATCAATTGTTTGTGGCTTTTGCAGGACCCAGATTGGGTAGACCTGTCTCCAGAATGACTCTATCATCTTGGCTTAGCAATGTCATTACCTTTATGTACTATCAGAATAAACTGTCTGTACCTTCCAGAATAAAGGCTCATTCGACTAGATCGATGGCTACTTCAGTGGCTTTTCACTCCAGAGCCTCTATGAATGATATCTGTGCAGCAGCCACTTGGGCAAGACCTCATACCTTTATCACTCATTACAAATTGGATTTGGCCTCCAGGGGACGAGCATCTTTTGGTTCTATGGTGCTCAGGAATATCCTTCCTTAGGGCCACCCAGGACTCAGGTAGCTGGGGACTCGGTCCTAACAGTAAGGAATGAATAAAGATTTACATCAGATAAAGAAGCTATACGTACATTACCATAACGTTCCATCTGTGTTTTAGATCTTTATTCATTCATTACTTCCCGTCCTCCTTCCCCCTGCCTGGACTCCTGGTGGACTTTAGGATTTCCTAAGTTAAGGTATTTGCTCAGACAGAGCCTCCTAATATCTCTCTTATTATTTCTATACTATATGGGTGGGCAAACTCAATCTGAAGAGACTATGAGAGGGGCATTATGGGTAGGTCTGAGTTTTTGGCTGGTGCGAGCTTGGTAACAGCCGTGTCTGTTCCGAGGACGGAAAGGAAGTCCTAACAGTAATGAATGAATAAAGATCTACAACACAGATGGAACATTATGGTAAGACATAACTTCTTTTTTTCAGCTGCTGGGGCCAAACTTGCTGCAACCTTTTTGTTTTGTACCTAAACAACAATTGCAGAAGTTACTTTGCCCTCAACCCTCCACAGCGACAGTCACCGAAAAATGTCCTAGTCCATACTTGGCCCCCATGTCTCCTTTATGCCTTTCTACCTGTCCCTCTTATCACCAAGTCTGTTCAGAAAGCAGTGGTGTGCAAGACCAGGGTAATCCTCATTGCTCCCTTCTGGCCTCGGCAGGTATGGTTCCCTTTTCTTTGGCCTCAACTAGTTCACCCACTGTGGGTTCTAGATCCCTTCCCAGATCTACACACCCCTCCAAGCCTTCTTCTTCCTCAAGTCCCTTAAGCTAACTGCATGGTTTCTGAAATTCTAACTATTGCCAGAGATGCCAGGCTTTCCTTCTCAGAAGTTTGAATCTTATCTTCCTCATGAAGGAACTCAAAAAAGACTTACAAGAGCAAATGGAAGTGTTTCTCCATTTGGGTGTCCTCTAATGAACTAGACCCCCTATTTGGCACCTGTTTCAAAATTTTGGAATTTCTCAGTAACCCAAAACACTGAACAAAGTGGTACATACCACAAACCAAAAAAATCAAAACGGCATGCAAAACGAACTGAACAGTCACACCAATGGATACATTTAAATCCACCTTGAATAAACTTAGCACTTTCTTGTCACAGCAAGGCTTCATCAGAGCAACTAACCAGCCAGTAGAACTTACTTAAATACCTCCACCCATTTACAGTGTCAAATCAGCAGCCATGCAAAACCCATCTTTAATTAATCATCTTACTTTTAATACTAAAACATAATTTTATGTAGTAAAAGCATAAAGCTTTTAATAAAACTTCTACACACATTATTGTCTACAAATACTGATTTAAATTTTCTTATTTTAATGCGTATTTAAATATTTTAATATATTAAATCATTCCAGCATGGAGCTTCAAAAAAACATGAATTGAACATTGCTCATTAAGACCCATTTTTTCCGTAGCATTTAGTCTTAACTGCCATAATGTTTCCTTATATTCCAATAGGCTCTCAAAATCACCCCTCCTTCATTGTAAATAATCCTGTCCACCACAAAAAAATAAAAATCTTTAAAACCTAACACACTGCTTTGTGTGTGTATATAGTGTTTTAGTTAACTTTTTGTTTTTAATATCTCTCACATGCTCTCCTATCCAATCCTTTAATCAGCTGATTGTCCTAAGTGCCTTTATTTGTGCATTGGTTTGGTTTGGCACTTTGTGGTTCATTTCTTGGTGTTTTGGTCCTATATAAAATGCTTGACATGTCAAACAGGTCACCAAGTAAATCAACATTTTACTATTACAGTTAATTCGACTTGGACAAGCAGAGGGCCTCTCATAGGTTCGTAGGAGGTTTCTAGGCTAGTGGCCCTAGGGCTTTTACAAGACTAGCCATGTAAAAACCTGTGTACCCTAATTAACCATAGTTACATGGCCATTGTTAGCAGAGTGATTCTATGATCAGCACTGACTACCCCTGTCCATGAGGGACATAGGTGCCATCCATGGAGTGAATTTATGGTCACCCATCCAGTTGTCAAGGTTGTGCTCAAATAGGGTCATTGAGGAGCTCTTCTTTACGTGAAGTGGGAGCTTATTCCAGAGGAGTGGCAATTTCTGGGAGATATATCTGTCTCTCCCAACATGTTCTGTTAATGTCACAGGTAAGGTTGAGATCCCTGGATCGAGTGACTCTTGTCCTATTTGATTTGTGGATGTGCAGCAGTTCCTTGAGGGCAGAGTCAGAGACTTCTCTGTAGGCCAGGCAAAGGTTGCCTGTGAGCACCCATATGAGCTAGAGTACAGTGACAGGTTCTTTCAGTGTTATCATGTAAGTCACGTTTTGGAGGCCCTGGATTCTCTTAGTTAGAAACCTCTGTGGTCTCTCCAGTTGCTGTAGGTGTCTGATGAGATACATACAGAAGGAAGCATTGTAAACAATTAATGGTCTGATAAGGGTCAAGTACAGCAGAGTTTTAACCTCCTGAGTGTTGGATATGATGCCCTTCTTTTTGAGAAGCACAATGTAGAAGGCTTTCCTTACCACTATGGACAGATGGTGATCAAAGTTTAGATTGCTGTCAACCTGTGTTCCCAAGTCTCGCACCATTGGGTTTGAGCTTAGAAGGGGGCTATCTGCATAATAATTAACAGGGGCTACTTCACTGCCAAAGGGGATAATGAGGCACTTTTTTGCATTTAGTTTTAGTCCATGACTTTGGCACCAGTCATTTGTCTAAGCCAGCCCCTTCTGTAATATGTTTACATCATTGGAGGACTCCATGATTGCACCCACTTTGCAGTCCTCTGCATACTTGGTAAGCCACAGGTCATCTACTTTCGCCTGGACCTCAAAGAAATAGATTCCAAACAGTAGAGGGCCCAGCACAGATCCTTGTGGTACCTCACTTGTAACTGGCCTACTGGTGGAGATGGACTCCCCCATTTTGAAAGTGTACATTCTGTCGGTGAGCCATTTGGTTACCCATCTAGTGATATGTGGGTTAATCCACAGCTAGGAGAGTTTCTGAATGATCCCTGAGTGGGAGATTGTGTCAGAAGCCTTGGCTAGGTCAAGATAGGCGGTATGTACTGGTTTGCCCTCATCCAGGGAATTGGTTTACATTCTCAGAGAAGTTTACCAGGTTTAATAAGCAAGATGTACCCTTGATGAAACTAAACTGGGTTGGGTCAAGAGTCTGAAGGTTGCCTGTGTCCTTATTGAAAAGATCCATGATGATTCTTTCCACGGCTTTACAGGTAAAACTGGTTAGGCTTATTGGTCTATAGTTTCTTGGGTTGGTTGATGGACCCCCATTGTGCAAGGGGATTACTGTTGCTGTTCTCCACACTGCCGGAACAACGCCAGTGCTCAGGCAATGGTTTAAAGAGAGTGCCAAGTGGTTCCACTAGGTCTTATTTTAGATCGTTTAGAAAGCAACCTAGGATGTTATCTGGTCCCTTATATGCCATGTTTTTGGCCTTGGAGAGTGCTTGTTTGACCTGTTCTTTGGAGATGTAGTGGACTGGTGTCAGGAATGCTTTGGGGTATGGCTGGTGGGGATAGGGGGGTAAAGTTATTGCCAAGTCTGTCAGCTAGCAGGTTGGCACTTTTCCTCAGGTTCAGTGTGATGATACCGTCCACTATAAGTTCAGCACACATCTGGGCATTCTTAGGTTTCAGACATAGCTAAAGAATGCCTTATGGTT